>NW_014556754.1:784622-809490 GCF_001313825.1 Dinoponera quadriceps
CCCCCCCCCCCCCCCGTTCCGGTTTTTTTTCGCAAGCCACCGGCATCCGCGGGGGTGGCCGGCCACGTCGCGCGCGGTGTGTCTGGCCGCGGGAGTAAAGGAGTGGTGCTTTCCCCGCGCGAATTATGTTACCGCGCGACTTGTCTCGTGTCCTGTGCGCGCTTTAAATTCGACCGGGGTGACCGCAAGTGAGAAAGGTCACGCGCGCCGCTACGACGAGGGTAGAAGAAAGGGCGGCGATGCAACGCGGCGCAGGGATGAACGTGCTGGCTGCGTGCTGCCGTCGCCCCGGCGCGGGGAGACGCTAAGGTAAGAGGGTTCAACGAACGCCGATCGCGCTGCCACGCGACTTTCGCCCCCCGCCACCCCCCGTCCTGGCTGCACTCCTCGGAAGACGAAAGGGGCTGTTTACGAAGTTCCGGGAACTTGCGGACCGTCGTGAGCTGCAACCGCTATGGCAGGATCGAATCTTACATCAGTGATATTTTAGAAAATCTCGCCAACCGACTGCGCGATTTTAATAAATTAGTGCCTCAGCTCGGTTAGCCGAACACTCTCTCTCTCTCTCTCTCTTTCTCTCTCTTTCTTGCCTTTTACATGATTATTATTTATGCACGTAGCTTTTCCTAATTTAGCAATTATTTTTCACTCACTTTTTTTTCTACTTCGCCGAGAAAATTAACAATGGTGGTTAGCTCCTAAAACCGTTAACGTGAGGAGTAACATCAATTGTTACTCACAATATTTGTACTTTATTTTATTATTTTTTTAAATTGTTCATATGGGCCTAATGATGTCTATATTTCTCTCTCTCTCTCTCTCTCCCTCTCTCCCTCCTTTTTACATGATTATTATTTATGCGTGTAGGTTTTCCTAATTTACCAATTTTTGTGCAACACCAATTATTACTCACGGTACTCGCTTTATTTTATTATCCTTTTAAATTGTTTGCACGAGCCTGATGATGCCTTTTCCACTTATCGTATCTCTCTCACGCGCAGCTAGCGATAAAAGATAATTCTCTTCGTTCCGGACGCAACTGAAAATAAATTCTCTTCGTTACCGGAATCAAAATTACCATAACAGTGCTGTTACCCGATCGTAGTAACAACATTAATCGGGAATTAAGCTAACAGAGCGCACTTGAAAATTTTATTACCGCTATCATATCCCAGGAGTTATGAAATACTGCAACGGTCACAATTGAGAGAAACAGTTCAATTTCTGTCTTCGCATGTGAGTTTCGCTATCGAGAATTGCTTTTGAGACTACAAAACTTTTAAGTGGACACGTGACTTCGGACAGGTGGCCTTCGGCGTTAGATTGTATCTGCCTCGTTTTGTCGCCTATCTTCGATCCCGCAATTTCTTTCAGCCAATTATACATTCGTCGCATTTTTGCAATCTGTCACTTAGCGTCAAATTTAATGCTAAACGAGATATAACATAACATCAGTTCGCTATACTGTACTAAACGTACGATGCAAATAAGAAGTTTTTCTTCGTCTATCTTCTCTGAAAGATAGAGGACGGTCGATGAAGCATCTATCTTGGAGTAATGGTTTGATCTATTTTAGTCCGGCATTTTTATATTTCGGCGAGGCTGACTGCTCACAAATTTCCTCACGCTTGCTCGACGTTACTAGAGGATGCACGGGCTTTTAAGTGTAGTGCCGTTGTGAAGAAGTGCGGGAGTCGGTAGGGAGATGTTTCTCTTGCAATTTAAATATCCAACGCTTCTGACGCTTGAAAGCGTGAACATTGTGCCATGTGTATTTCGACGTGTGTCTCGCAGCTATATGTTGATTGTTGATATCTGATGATTATCCGTTGGAGAAATTCGACGCTAAGCCGGATGATTAATAGGATCGATGACTGCCGAGGAATCGATTACGTGATCGCCGAGAACCCGAGTCGTGTAATCTGCCGGCGAGGAAAAATAAACGCGCGGTCGTAGGTTAGTATCTAACTGGGGAATGCGCTGGCAATGATTTCGAGGTCGATTACCCACAACACTTACTTCGGCGATGCTATCGTGCAGCTCGCCCTACCCCACTGAATGCATTTATCGATTTCTTCTGAAATATGCACTTTATTTTATTTTGAAAACAAAAACATGCATACACATAGATACATATTCCCTCTCACTCTCTCCTTCTATCGCTTCTTCCTTAATCTACGAATCCTTCTAAAAATAGAATATTTGAATCCGGATTTTAATTCGGTTTTATGTCGAGAACTGCCGCTGAGAATCGTAATAACTAGAAGATTTCAAGATAAAATCGAAGATAGAAATATTACACACACGTGTAATTTTTGTCTCTTATCGCCAGGTGCATAGGTAGTTTCGTCCGGGGTTGTTTCGGCGTGGCTTCGCGGGTCGATATCCTTTCGCCGGATAAGCGCGTGAAATTGGCGTTGCATAATTCTCCTGGCTACCGAATAAACGAACGGATTGATGAATCGGGGAAAGAATTACGGGACGAGTTCGCCTGCCGTTCGACGACCCCTCAAAGTCAAATATAGCGACATAGAGTCAACGTTATCCGATGGTATATTACGTTATGTCTGGGGTCATCGCACCTGACGCTGCATAAACCATTCATATCGCGCACCGCAAGCTTTCTGAATATCGCCTCATCTACAACTTGTGTTCGATCCTTTGAATTAAAATATATATATCGAGTGAGGCAACAATTATCATCACTTTGAATATTTTCAAAAAATGCGAAAGTAAGAGAAAAATATATTCAACGGAAAAATTGCATTGATATCAGTGGTCGTCACTTCGAACATCTTCTGTAAACTCTTTTCCTCTTCATCTAGTCATTAATCAAATTTTTTTATTTATCGAAAATACTCAAAGTAATAATAATTATTGCCTCACTCTGCATACATTTGCATTTATTATTTCGTTTCTTACTTTTGGTGAAAGTAAGAGAGAAAGTTAAAAGATTTACGTACTTAAGGACTAATATCATTTCACTGACAAGGGATTACCTGGAAACTCAATTCTCGCGTCTATATGACTGCACATTGTCGCATTTCCCAAACGTACCTCTTCTTTTAATACGCGGTCGACTCTCCCTGCGGTGTCGGCCATTTTTATTACAACGGCTCCCATATCTCCTAAAAAAAAGGAATACGTGCCATTCGTTCCGGCGATATCGCGCCCTGTCTTTCCTTCTCTTCGTAAAAGGGATAGAAGAGGAACAAGAGCATAAAAACTCCATTCGTTCCATTTATCGATATAATCTTTTCGCCCTCTGCATCTCTCGAACACAAGTTATCACGATATAGAGTGAATCTCACCCCGAAATTAACGATCCGCCCTCGTTTCTTTCATTTATAATCTCTTTCGATTACGTCCTCTTGTACTAAAATTGTCGGCGAAAGTAGAAAGGATCGCATGTATTCAACGCTCCCAATTGAAATTTAATAAAAATTTGATCTCGACGTTCTCAAATGTAAAAGTAGCAAAGATGAATAATCTTACATTTTTGCAATTTCTAGAAATACTAGTAAGAGATCACCAAGTCACAATTTAAAATAAAGATGTCTCGGCTAATTATACGCCGAAACTAAGAACGGATAAGAAAATTGATAATTTAACTGTCTGCAAGCTGCAGGTGTATTTTATATACTTCTATTTTTGTTATCCCGAAATAAATCCTCGATTAAAAAAATTATCGGCCGGAGAATATATCTGTGGAAACCGAGAGAAATGTTCAACAAGGGAAACTTTTAGCGAGCCGAAAAATTCGTAGACGAAAAGAAGGTTAATGATAGTTGGGCAGTTGAACTCAATGGAGCAGATCGTACGCCAGAAGATGATTATCGTTGTCGTTCGTAAACGGTCCGTGCGTTTTTCGTCTGTTTTGTCAGTTCCTGTTTTAGTTTTCGCTGCGTTACCTACCTACGGTCGCAATTGCAGGAAAGGGAAGTATCGTTGCGGTTTTTCCGTCGTTCATTGCGAATTCTATTATCCGTCGCGGCGGTCGTTAGACTTTTATCGAGTTTCGTTATCACAGGAGGACTTTCGTGCGACGCAACGATGATGCATTCTTCACGATTGCACCGTGCGTTCCCGTCTCATTTGTTGCGTTCTCGACGTTCCCTCACGGCGCAAGAATTTTACGATTTTTCGCAGAAAACGAGTCTCGCGCGAGATTCAATTAGAAGCCAAGAAGTTGGATAAGAAATTCATTCAAGGACAACGACTATCATTCTCGTATCATTAATCATCTTTAGAGATCGCGAGCGACAACGATCTACCGTATGACGCTTATATCGCAGCATTATCTCCGCTCTGTTATAATAGCGACAAAACCGTCGCTACTTTCCGAAGCGAAGGCGACGCATCGCGTATACGCGTCTTCCATTTGCAACACGTGCACGCGAACCTTCGATTTGCGACGCGGACACAATGAAAACTCCCGCTGCTCGCACCGGAGGTCCGTCGTACTGCAAACTGACAGCGCGGGTGTCGCTATTTTTGCCGGTAAGTCATATATCTTGACTCGAGCGCTCCCTTTCTCGCCTCCGTCAAATAACTTTCTCAATCAATCTCGAGAGTAAGCCGCTAATTAAACGGCGCTTAAAGGGCCGGTGAAAAAAATCACAGGCAAATTTCACGAGAAATAAGATCGGTGATACGGCCCTTCCACGGAAGAAACACCCCGTTCAATTTACGACCGGCGAAATTCCCGCGACACCCGGGTTGTCGATTTATTTTTATCGCGGTTGGGCTGCACCCGCAGGGCTTCTTTTTTCACCCCGGACGCGAAAGGTCCATCGGATGCCGGAGCGTGTGAGGAGGGCGCGCTGAAAGACGGAGACACGTGAAAATCTGGCATAGAGCTGCCTGTTTCTTCCTACGCTCCATCGTCTTAACTAACTTACTCTGTGCGAGACCCGCTCGTTAAGTTCCACCCCGAGCCTTACAATAATTCCTCGCGCTTCATCGCGCGCGCCTCCCTCCGCGTGTGTGCGCCGCTGTTTGTTATTATTAATGATCAGCATCCTCCCTCACGCCGTCCGGCGAACTTTGATCTTAGTTCACAAGCGCGGACCCCCTCTTTGAATAAAAGGTCAAAGCACTGAGAGTCCGTGAGTCACGAGCAATCGAGACTCGAATACCTCAAACTCGGTGCTTTTGGATGGCGGAACTTCGGAATTTCGGTGCTCCGAAACTTCGAATGTCGGACACGTCTGGTCCTCGGAACTTCTGATATTTAAGAGTTCTGTAAAACCGAACGGAGGAAAACTCGCCGTATCTCCGGCCGCTATCCGGGCTATATTCGCGCAAACGACCGTCGTGACAACACGCGATCGCGTTTTCATCGTTAACGATGTGTATCGAAGATCTTTACGTGATGGCACGTTTCGAGCCGTGTCTCACGTATCGATTTCGTTTTCCCGTACATTACAACTCGAGCTACCCTTATACTGCGTGCCGTTATACTATTTTTTAAGTAGAAGTAAATAGCGAGTTCGGCTCGTACGAAGTTTACGAAAAAAAGATTAAAATCTACCAGACCGACTTGTGAAATATATCACAAAAGTGCATATTTACAATGATAGATGAACTGTGACATTTCGTTATTATTTCTAAAAATTGCAGAGGCTATGATTTGTAAAATCAAATAAACAGTCTGTTGATATTTTTGTTTTGCGAATCAATCTTGTTTCATTGAAGGAAAATATCAGGATAACAGGCGAATGTTTGAATCAACGTGCGCTCAGGGTGAAAAAAAAAATATTTGAAATGAAAAATGAAAATCGAGTTAGTTGAGATCGATGGATGGGATACACGCGGGAGAAAAATATACGATCGTTCAGATTGAGTCTCGCATATCGATTTTCTCGTCGCTCGCGTCCCAGCTCGTCGTCGGCGGAGGTATCGTCGTCCCCTTGACTCAATCCTATCGCACGCCATTATACAACAACGCCTGGGATCATTGGATATGTCGGTGAGACTCTCTCTTTAAGCTCTTTAAGTCGTTAAGCTTGTGTCGCAAATGGAAGCTTCGCGTGTGCGTGTTGCAAATGAAGGGTGCGTGCGCGCGTCGCCTTCGCTTCGGGAAGTAATAACATTCTTATCATTAACGGTGTAATCCAATAATTATGCCATAATATACGATTAACGAGTAATTTTCATGATATATGTCCACTGAAAAAAGTAGTGATGACGTCAAAGAAGTCGGTTGTTTTAAAGAGATTTTACAGCATTTCAATTTATTCACACGACACGTCGACTTTCCGGGGTGCGACGAGTGACATGCGGAACCCGTCTCATATTTATACGATTACAAAATAAACCGTTGTTGATCACCACT
The DNA here is from genome assembly GCF_001313825.1 of Dinoponera quadriceps. NCBI lineage: Eukaryota > Metazoa > Arthropoda > Insecta > Hymenoptera > Formicidae > Dinoponera > Dinoponera quadriceps. The sequence continues at coordinate 790,960 of NW_014556754.1, forward strand.
CGTTATATAGTGATTCTACAACGTTGCTCAAGTACTTAATGTACACAGAACTGATGTACACAGAAGATAAAATCAGATGGAGAAGGCACAAAATTAATCAAACACAATTATTGTCTGATAAATCAAACATTCGATGGGTAATGCACACATTACATAATTGTTTAAAAATAATTTCGTTCACCGAATGACCGAGTATTCGTGTTAAATAATTCAACCCACGAAATTTATGAGAGATTACACGCTTAGATTACCAGAAGATTACAGTACATCACATCGCGTCCGTCTTGATATTATCTTTCCGTTCGGTGTCGAAGCAGATATCACAACACTTAATCCTATTGTAGGACGAAACAATGTCCCGAGGGATAAAGTAACCCTGATCTGCACGACGTGGCCTAAAACACGCACAGGAGGAACTCGTAATCAGCGAAAGGCCGCGCCACGACGGCCGTTAAATTATTACGTTAAATTATTACGTTAAACCCGGGCGAAATCTGGGCGGGAGCGGGTTCTCTCACGAATGCAGTTTCAGACGCGGTTAAACTTTAAGCGTCGTCTGGTTTTTTAAACAGATTATAGCCATATCGACCGCGTTCGGCGAGTGACGTTATTCGCGCGCTTAAAGACGGCCGGCGTTTTATTTCGAGTCGTCCCGTCCCGGTAGCTTTGCGTTTGCCGCGACGTCATAATAAATCGTTTATCACTCGCCATTCCGCGCGCCCGATGTGCATACTCGCACGCACAGAGTACATATGCATATTCGCTAAACCGTGTAAAGATCATTTATCCGCCGGCTGCCAAAAGCAACAATGGAGCCGTAACGTATGACGCGGTACAGTTGTAACGTGTTGGTAACCGGAGAGTATCTCGGGTTCACCACGTTTTTCTTTCACCTACGTGCTACTGAAGCGACTCGGGGTGGGTTTTTGCACAGGAAACTAATAGTCCGCTACCGACTCTCGTGTCGTAAACAATTGAGTGTACTAATTGAGCCTCGTGGATGCAAATAGATTACGTGAGAATAGGTAACTACTCTATAGGCTCGTTGTGTGCCTACGCGAAAATTCATTGTTAGCGAAAACTTGCCATATGACTGTGCGTGTACTTGTGCATGTAATTTAAAAATCGTTGATACTGTAACACATACACTATTTCACGTAGCGTTTCCGCAGCGAAAAAAAATTTTTCATTACGAAGACGGTTCTATCGCGATATCATGAATATTTGATGCGCAGTAAATTAAAGTGGTGAAATATGTTTGTGTGTAATAAATACCTGTGTGAACATACGCGCACGTGTACGTGCGCGCGCGCGCGTGTGTGTGTGTACATGTTGTGTGTGAATCGTTGACCTTTTAGGGTTCTGAATCTCTCAAACTTTGGCACTTGTGAACTTTCACATTATCATAGAAATTGCGACAGCAGTGTTACCGCAATAAAGCTTCAAAGAAAGTCCTTCGACCTACTATTCAAAGAAAGTTGGTTGCAAGATTATTTTAAGAACGATACGACTCACCTTGGGAGAAAATTTATACAACGTGGAATCTAATTAATTGCCGCCATTGTAAAATAATTCCGTACTATCTACTAATTACCGCGAAAATTTCACAGTATTAATCATCATCTCCCCGGGAGGGCAATTGAGTATTATGCTCGGTATAACGAGCTTAATCGAAGGACGGATTTCAGGAACGCTCAAACGGCTTGCTCCAAAAATTTCCAAATAATAAATCAATGTAGTATACGAATACAAATTAATGACGATGCATGTAATTTACAATCCTCTTAGGGTGAATGTCAGGAATATTACGGATATTTCTACACGAAACCACAGTATTTCCAAAAGTTCATTAAGTAAACCGTAATTTTCTCTTCGGTGTAAATATTCTCGACTCGTAACCGTGCGGCTGTATACCATATGATTATAAGAATGAAAACGTTGATAATATTTTTCCAAGATATATTGATGCGGGTCTCAAGATAAACGTCTCATATAGTCGAAGGGCTTCAGTACCAATATATATTCAGTTATCAATATATGTGCCAAGCGTGCAACGGCACGTGGCATATTTTATAGCGGTGCAACTGAAAATGCTCATAAATTTTACTCGGGAAACGCATAACGATGCAAACGCCGGGGAGTTTTGAAAATGAAAAGATATTTTTTATCCTAAGCAATTTATCACACAGAGTAATTCGGAAGGTGCAAATTCTGCGTATGACCGATGCATTTCTAGGGATGTCACACTCGCGGTTCGTTCGTTCGTCGTTAATTAAATATGTTCTACCTTAATGAATCCTCAATTATAGATTCGCTGAATCGAAATGTCGGCGCATCGTAATTAGAGGTGTTTTGTGTGTTTGACGGTGTGATATATACATTTATTTCCCATTGTGTATCGCATTGATTTTTCACCAACTCATATATCACGCGGGTTTGAATAACGAGTTATAAAACATTTCATCTTTTGTAATCAGCGGCGAAATCCCCACGCGTGCGTTTCGATAATTCTCGTTGAGGAGAGCGTGCTTTTATATTTCGGTTTCATTGAATCGCGAGAAACTATCATACGGCCACTGATAAAGCAGCTTTTATAACTTATGCACTTTTAAACAGCGCCTCTCGTAAATTCATCCATCACGAATAGTCAAAATTTTGTTAGCTGGATTGATATTCAGCGTCCAGACGGAATCATCGTAAGCTTCGTGATAGCAATATACTTCCATTGTTATCAAATACAACTAGAACTCGAAAGTGAATACATCGCCCGTCCATGTTACTGCCTTCTACAACCCTTCCCAGCGACTATTCAAATTCTATCGAAATATCCGCAATTCAACAAACATATTTCCAGTTAAATTTATTTCACTGAATTATTTACTTAATTTTTAATTTAAACTTTTTATATCCAAATCATTTTATACAAACACGTAAAGGTCAAAACGTTTCGATGTGATCAACATTAACATTTTGATTTCATTTTTAAGTATCATTTTCGCCAGGAAACCCACAAATCCATCGTACGTGACGATCATGTCCTGGCAGATCCAGGATCACGTGAGGTATTACGTTCTTCAAGCATATTGCGCGCCGAATCGAATCGCATTTCGCTCGTAATGATTCTTGGTTATTCTGTTCGTCTCGTTCGCGTATTATTATCGAGATTCTGTCAGTGCTCTTTGGCAAACGGAGAAAAAGAATATGACGAAAATGGAACGGTTGGGAGTTGGGCGTACGGCTACAATTAACCATTCCGACGTAAAATTGACTGCGCCGCTTGGAAAAAAATTGCACGCGAATAAAGTGATTCAAACTTCGGTGAAATTCTTACGCTTTAGAATATGTATTAAATTAATAATTTCGCGCGCTGGACATAACGAAGTTGGAAAAAGCGGCATTTCTTTCTTCGCGCGAGCGATATCGTTAGCACAAGCACGAAATATTCCAAGGTAGTTCTAGTCCAAGGAAATATTCCGAGAGAAATATTTCAAGCACAATTTAGCCCAGCACCGCCTAACTTTTGTGTCACTTTGTGTGCAACACTTGTCCTAAGTACCCTGGAAATAATAATAATCATCCAGGGGACGTAGGGGTGAGTTTATTGCCGGTCTTAATAAGCCCGGCGAACGAGGTCACATGTATCACACGTTGGATATACGTTTACGGCCTGTACACACCTTGTGTGTGCACGGTAAACCACGTTGACGAAGGATTCTGAAAGTTCAGCGTGGCTCGGTGTGTGAACGAAATGAACGGCGACGAAACACACGTCGAGCGGGAGTTAATATAGCGCCTCGAGCAGCGAAACGTAAATAAGACGCTAGCAAATTTTGCGGTATTGAGGAATATTCGAGGGTGTATTAACCAAATAAAATTGCGGCGTGATAAATCAGAGGCAAAAATCGCGAAAACCTAACTTCGTCCCTCCGCTTCTCGTAGGCCGATGGCTCCAGGGTTCGAGCCTTTGAAATAGCCGCGTTGAAATGCCTCACTGCGGCGAATTAAATTTCCATTTCAACGCGTCGTAATAAATTCCGCCGATGAATCAAATGATCCTGAAAGACTGCCGGTGAAAATGTCGGTCGCAGCTGCATAATACTTCGCCGGCCAAACTCTCTTGCGGGAGTCGCCGGAAACGGCCGATTATTAATCGCCCGTAATTGCGCCGAAATGTTTCGACACGATAAGCCGTGTTGGCAAATTAAGGGCCGCTTCCTTCGCGTGACGAAATTTCGGCGGTATCGCTCGTGCCAAAACGCCGCGGTTTGTTACATCAGAATATATTCCTTGCCGTGCATCGAAGATTAGGGTATAGGAAATAACGTGTCCCGCGAGAGGAAACCAACTGCCAGTGATGTATCGCTTTTATGACCGCGATATTTTTTGCGAAACATTTAATTTGTTCAGTTATTTATCGATACGAACTGCTCGATTTACGTTGACGACAACTATCAATCTCAACGTGAATGATTAAACAATTGGCCATAATTATGCAAGAAAGATCCAACCCACGTGGAGTATGTCGCGGGAAAAATGAAGATAAAAACTTGATATATGATTTAAAAAGCATAAATAGCACTGAGTTTCTTCAAAATCGTTCAAGAAGTCAAGCATGGCCCATTTTCTTTTCTTTGAAAATATTCATTAACCTTAAAACCTTTAAAAAAATGGGCAAAGTTATAACTAGTAAAAAATGACGCAAATAGTAGAAAATAAAAATACAAACAATTTTTTAATTAATCTTAGGCGCCCATAAGGATCTTTTTGTTTCATGTAGAAAAACGTATAGACTACTCATTAGTAATAAAATTTGAAACATCATAATTTTGGATGGGTTGGATCCTTCTTGCATAATTATGGTCAATTAGAAAGACTCCTCGTCTTGAAAATGCCGAAATTGTATCAACGATTAATTAAACGAAAAATTCTTACTAGCATTCGAATCGGTCGTCATCGCAAAATGAGTCAGATGGATTCTACGGTATACAGGTTAACGTATCTGACAGCTGACAGCTTTAAAATTTAGAAAACGAAGATAAGTTCCCTTGACTAAATTACGAACTTACAAATTACGAGAGAAATTTTGCGTTATCTCTTTCCTCTTTTGCTCGCTCTTCCCTACGATTTATGGTCGGCTTTCCCTGTTCTCGTGAATCACGTTCGAGTTTAGGCGAATTCCATGCTCGGTTTTTCCAACTGACCCCTCTTCCTCCCCTTTCCCTTCGCCCTTCCCCTCATCCATCGTTTCGGTGGAATGAGAAATATTCGGTAGGGTGCGTCAAAGTGTCAGGAGTGTCAGCAGGGGTGTTCAAGGCCGTCAGGCGGTTCGAGACATTGGAATCACCCTTCAGGTCAAGTAGATAGTCTCGGCTGAATAACCTTCGACTTAACTCACGATGGTGTCTGGCGATGGCTCGACGTTCATTAGCTGGCGGTTTTAATGAAGCGCCTCCGCCCGCAAGTCTTGGAGCGCAAAAATTCACATAATCCAATCAGCCATTAGGAGCATTACGTCGCAAATTACGTTGGAAGTTACGTTGTAACCCACGCATTAAAGTTCACCTCTATTAACCGATTATTAAATTGAGTTAGTAAATACGCAAACGATGTTTCACAAAAGCTCGTTAAATGATTCGATTATCATTACCGTCGCTTTGGATATCTCGAGGAAATACAAATGTTTTAAAGAGTCGGTGAAAGATACCGACGAGAACATTTGAAACTTTTCCAGTCTTCCGGGTGTGTAATGTTTCTTACGTATTCATGGAACTTTCGTAACGTCACACACGTTCACGTCATGTCTGAGAATAAAGAATTCCAAAGGCCGTTATTTGCTGACACTCTTGTCGTCCTAAGATAACAAATACATTAGAGAATCGCCGAAGAATACCCAAGGATGTATAAAACTTTTTGAGTCAACTAGATACGTTTCTTATCCACGTTCGTGGAGTTTTCCGCGCACGCTGCAGACGGTCACGTCATGTGTTCAAGGATGGAAAACGCGAAAAATCGGTAGTTGCTCACATTTTCACGTCACCTGTTGATTCTTCGGGAGTTTTTTTTTCTCTCTCTAAAATTCATGCCTTCTGTATTCAAATTCCTCGGAGCTTGCGAAGACTAACGCCGTTGACCCCGTTCGTTATCTGCCCTCGTTAATCTCGATTCCTCGGGTGACGCGTTAATCCGGTCGGTGTAACTTTGGAATGTCGATAGATTTATCGTAATGGCGATCGCGCGCGCGAACACCACCACTACGACGTCATTGCGTCGCTTTTACGTGTCGCATCGTACGTAACTATCCCGCGCCATCATCGCGATGCAAACTGCTGAAAGTCCATTGTGTCGACGCGGCCGCGTTAGCAACGTCCTCGAAATTCTATAAGTGAACGAGTCGAAGCGTGATACATTACGAGACTGGCGGATTCAGATCCGAGGTGGCCGCAAATGCCGTTTGTACGATCCCTGTACCTGTTCGATTTTCTGTACATACCTGTATCTTTCGATCACAATATATACGAGAGAAAATTTTCCCGGCGAAAGAGTGCTACATTTTGTATGCCAAAGCGGAAAATAGAACCGAGACCCACGATCGGGTCCCCGTTCGATTCTCTGTGAATTTCTTTGTGAAAATTTCAAATACTTGAATTCGAAGAACATTCAACGCCACGAAGCTCGATTTCGTTAAATTTTATTTCGCGTCTCTGTCTCTCCTCTTTCTTTATTATTTAGAAAGCCAATATTGTAATTCTTAACATGTTGAACATTTCATTTACTTCTATCGCTTTTTAGTCTTCAAAGGTGAGCCAGTTTTTATTAACTCTTTGTTCCGCTTATACTTGTCTTGCTCAGATGTTCCCCATCGTCTATATATTTTCCATTATGAACTTTTACAGTATCTTGAGGGCATATAAGTTTTTTCATCCACCAGCTTTTTGTTCCATTACCCGTTCATGCGAGTATTGAAAGAAAGGAAAAAAAGGTACTCTCCTTTTCTCTCTTCTTCTCTATTTGGCCGAACTTTATTACTTCCTTAATCAGCTCGTTCGATTTATTTTTGCTTTCGATTGTGATGTTTCCTTATCAACGTACGCCAACTATCACGTTTACGGAAAGAGACCATATGCGAGATTCGTGCGAAGTTTGTGTCGGAACCGCACAGCCAAGTATTTACAGCCAAGTTTTCCTCACGAATACATAATTCATCAGCGACAAATGGAGAAACACACACGGGAGGAGGGAGGTCAGTCGCGATTTAAAGGTTTCGTTTTAATTGCTCGTCGGGTGGGACGCGCGCGCCTCGAACGAAATTTATTTTGTTTTCGCGGGAGAGCATTTTAATTGGCTCTCGTACATTCCGCTTTCTAACGCGATCGCTCTTTTGCCATCGATCACACCACTTATATATACCGACGGAACCGAACATTTCATCGTTCACGCAGCTTTGCCCGTTCCTCCTTTTTATTCGCCGAAAATAATTGGCAGTTTGTTAACGAAGCATCTATTGAAATTGTTTGGATTGTATAGCATTGCGGTATACAATGCGGATGCCCCGAAGAAGAATAATTTAGAGCAATAATTTCGAAGATATTTCTATGAAGTGAAAATTCAATTCAATAACAATCAGACGCGTAACTCATTCGAGTATTGTTATCGTTACAATGAACGGAAGTGAAAACCATCTCGTAGCTCAAATATTCGAATAATTCACGTACACACTTATGGGAAGAGGAGAGAAAGTCTCCCATCGCGTCGACAATTGCGAAAATCTCTGTCCCAGAGAGAGTCTCCCTCCCTATATATTCTCTATAAGATCTCTCTGCAGTCCGTTTAATCTCAAAGAGACCTCAAATACACCCGATTAATTCGATCCCGTTATCTCGCCATTACATCAAATCCATCGGGCAAGCATTGTAAACGCGTCGCACAGGATAACAGTGATTTCCTCGCTTCTTCGGTCTTTAACGGCTCATTTGCCTCGCCGCCGGCTGCTGATGAGCCAATCAACGCTCTTGAATAAACAATCAGACTCGTTCGAGCGCCGGAAACCGCTGCTCGTTCATCGTTCGGACTCGCTTATGCGTTTTCATCCGTCCATAATATCGCCACACAGTGGAAGAGAACGGGAGGGAGATAGCCGAGGGAGGGGTGGGTGCTTCATCGTCAAATACACATGTTCCCCTCGCCCTCCGTTTTCCGCAATCACCCGCATAGAAATTCGACACTCGATGTACGCTTTATTTTTATCTCGCGCCACGCGGCAATTGCGCTCCCCCGCCGAATTATTTTACTCTCCCGTCTCTCTCTTTCTCTCTAGTCCTCCTCTTCCCCGTTCCTCCCCCCGCAGGGCCCCGATTGCCGTGTTGTTTCACCTCGCCTCCCGCTGTTCTTTGTTCTGGTATGGTTGAAAAAATAGTCGGGGTGGCTCGTAGCACGCGCGATCGGCGTTTACTCTATCGATCGCGCTTTTATCTGATCCGCTGTTTATTAGCGAGCTTTTACACGAGCGCGCGGCCGCCCGGGGACGTTAACGCGAGTGAAGTGCGTCGTTACGTCCTAACGACGTTAACCCTTCGTCATATGTTTGCGTTGGGTTAACCTGCGCGCGCGAGACACGGACGTTCAATGTCGGGCGCGCGGTTGCCCCGACCTCGGTTGTTCTCCCGTTATTGCGGTTATATTAATATTCGCACGACGCTTTGTTTCGCGTCGTCGTACGCCGAGCGAACGCTCTTTTATCGATATTTCTACGAATTATTCCGACATCGTACACGATGTTGCGGCCTGAGCCGCCGGCTGCCTCGGCGCGATGCCTCCGTTCGACGAGCCACGGACAAAGTTATTATTAGCGGGAAGACTATGGTCTTAGCGATTTCACGAAAAGCACGCCGATGTTCGAGAACCCGCTTAATTTTGGCGAGGTGTTACGTAGGCGACCCGGGCGCCTTCTCCGCTTACTTTCTCGGAGGCGCGCAGGGAGCTAAAGAATCGCTCGGAAATATTTAACTGGCACGATTGGCCGCAAGATGCAAAAATGCACGACTGAAGCAGTCGAATAAAGCAGGGGGCACCGGCGAGAGAAGAGGTTTTCTTCGCACGTACAATGGCGCATGAATAAATAAAAACGCAGCGCGCTCTCGAGCGCGCGCATTTACAAAGCAGACGCGAAGAAGGGGCAAGTTAGGTGCAGGAAAACTCCGGATACCACCGGGGGCTCTCTAGCACGTCGATAATTTTATCGATTCCCCGGGACGACCTGCGGAGAAGGGTGGCCGCAACTGGTTCCGGAAGAAGCCTCCGTAGGGTTCGATTAGATCTCCAGGAAATTTCCTCCGTCTAACTAACGCGATCGGTTTTTGTGTTCGCGCGGCACAGTCGAAGCAGAACTTCTTGCGAAGTTGTTCAACCTTCCTCCGGGTCCCCGAGATGTCTCTATCTTGATTGCATACTTTAATTAAATTGCTGATTGCACCGGCGCGATTGAGATAAATGCAGCAATGTAAATGATCAGAGAGTCGGAGATATAAATTCATTTCTCCGCAGGAACATCGTTTGAAGGACGATACTTTTGCTTTTAGGAATTTAACTAGATTTTCAAGCAGCCCCGTGGTCCTTCAATTCGTCGGATTACTCTATATCTGTTAATGAATAACCTTGACTTATATTTATCGAGCCGCGAACGATCGCTTGAAATTCGTAATTTCGCGGTAATGGAGAGCATACTGTTGTCTCTACAGAGCGTAAATCGAATAATACACGGTTACAGATACGCAGTTACGAAATTTCGGATGCATACAGAGACCACTACAAGTTCCGTTGGGCATGAAATTTATCGCTCCTCAGCGGCAGGCTTGCGTGAAATTCCGACAGACCGGCTTTATAAAATTATACGCGAGACGCGACGTTTTTGGGCCAGACAGAGAATGGTTGATTTTTATTATTATGCAGCATCTCGCTTCCGGCGACCTATATAAAATACCATTATGCAAGGCTTGTACACAGAAACATTCAGTCTAAAATGTATAAAAAAGAGGAGAAAAAAGGGAGAGGAAGAGAGAGAGAGAGAGAGAGAGAGGTGTTACGCAAGATGTTTTCCCTGGATAAATTCTGTGCAATGTCGCCGACGAAAATTCCACCCCGTTTTCATTCAACCGAGCTTAAGTTGGGTAGATGCATTAATCTTGACTTTTACTCAAATCCGGCAATATAGTTATTCTCGCAGCTTCATTTTTTTAACGCTTCTTATTAAGTTTTTACGCGGTCTAGATAATATATGTAATAATTTTTCTTAATCAGAGTTAACATAATGAATTTGACAATGGATAAATACCCCACCATTGTTTGCTGACTCGCTGCTTCACTACTGATTACAAGAAATAAAGTGGATAGTTTCTCTTCTTATACAAATTATTTGCGAAGTTTGGAAATTTATATTATCATTTTAATAATTCCGGTATATTCCAGCATTACAAACTTTTGCTGCAATTTTTACTACAATTACTACATTTTTTCCGTGTGTGATTTATACAAGAAACATATATTAATTATTGTATATAAGAATAACAAATTTTTACAACTAATAATGACGCTCGAAAATATCTTCTATTCAAAAGTAGAATTCGTTGGGCATCTCTGGCAAAAGGAGTTTTACATATAAGTATGAGAACCGGGATTTCAGTAGAAACAAAAGCTTCGCAATAACGATCGGGAATCTCATACGATAAGACAAGGAATCAATCTAAACGCGTAGTAGGCCAAAGTATTTCGGTCATATCGATTGGTCGGGAACTGGTTTTCTGATTTTTGTCGTTTCCCGAGACGGACTCGCGGCTTCCACAAGGAATCGGGTCGATGATCGATCGGCCGCTCGGTAATGAGATAACTTTTTCAGCAGTTAGTATCGTCTGACCCTGCCGCCCAATATAAATGATTCAAACTCTCTCGCTCTAATTATAGATGCGAGCATAGAGCAAACGTTGTTAGAGCTCATAAATCATGGAAATGACAGAAAATATGTTGAATGAGCAGATCTCTCGCCGCGAGGATAGTGAATATCGATATTTTCGAGCCGCATTGAGCGACGAAGAAATAGACATCTTACCGATAAGGTGGTTAAGAAAAAAATCGGTAATATATAGGACAGATAAAGCGAACATAGACATTCCAATCAATTATCGGCAATATCGATGTTATACAACAACGTCCTATTGGTATTCCGTGTCTCAAGGGTGTTGATATACATTGTGTACTGACAGACACTAAAGCATAAAAGAGAGAAGGAACGGCAGTTATCGATAACAGACATCTCGAACATTTTGTATTGTACAAACGGGGGAGAACTGAGGCCTAATGACGGAAATTCTAAGAAAATAATTGAACGACACAATTTTTCTCCCGATAACTTCCTTTAGATAAATCTGCATAGTTTTCACTTCAACAATTAAATTCTTATAATGAAAGTATCAGCCGTAGAAATAAAGCCTTTTCCGCTAAAAGTCTTTGCGCATTTTTCGCAAGGGCGCGATGCAATTTCAGTTCTCGGCGGCTCGATTGTTCGTCGAAAACTAAATGAACGTATTCCCTGCGAATCAGCTCGACTGACGCTATATTGATCTATCCTCGTTTATTAATCGAGTCCATTCTGGAACAGAAATGCAAATTGGCATTACTCGATGCCTACTTCGCCACCATCAAAATATTTATACATAACATACAATACTAACAGTAAATATTTTCGGTGGTTATCGCATCACGTTTCATATTAATATTTCGATGCCTGTTAACTGAGTACTCCAGGCTCTCGACAAAATGCATTAACAATCTCTCTCTTGCGAGCGATAATATTGAATAAAAGCACGTGAATGTGCGATACACTATACGCGGAAATACTTGGATGTCGACACATTAGAGAAGGATATCTTGTAACAATATCTGTAATTGCATCTAACGTATCGTTATTTCGCGACTAATCGATACGTTCTCGAGGCGTTACATTACAAACGTGTAACCGTCAATAAATTAAAGCGGTCCTAGGTGCGTGCTGACGAGCACGAGGACGCTCACTTTCGACGCTCGGATATTCTCTCACGAGGGGTTAACTCTCATGAGAGGAAAAGAGGAGCGAGCGCTTGAGTATGCGAGCCATTCAAAACGCCTTCTTCACGATTGGCTCGAGAGACGAGAAAGAGAGAAAGAAGAGAAAAATAATGTGTGTGTATGTGTGTGTGTGTGTGTGTGGCAGAAGTTTCAAATTTTGGTCGTAAAATCTGAAACTTTTTAATCTTGTTAGGAAATTTTGAACGTGACATTTTTCTCTACGACAACTAGAGACAGTAATTTTCGAACACTCCAATAATGTTTGATGTTAAACAACATAAAATGAATAAGTAAAATGTATAATGAAATATTAATGTTTCATGTAAATGTTACCAATGATGAACTTCTGTCAAATAATAGAAATTATTAAAATAATTATAACTCATTGATTATTGAAAATGACGTTGATTAAACATTTATTTTGCATATCAATGGCTTTTGTACATTATACGGCCATCGAACTGATTGTTTATACATCTCATAATAATTATAATGTATTCATCATGTTTGAAAAAGCGATATAAACCGAAACGCTATTATATTACAAAGCAATATCACTGACATATATCACGTTACATTTTTCATGTATCAATTTAGTTCCTGTGTGAAAGGAATATTCAAGGCAATGCTCGCACGAAATTAAATATTTCCTCTCTCTCTCTCTCTCTCCCCCTCTCTCGTTCTTCTAGTCAGTAAAAGCCATGAAAAATCTCGTTGGTCTCGTGCCCGAATTATATGAATGTTTCACAGTTGGCTGGAGAACTTTTCACAAGATGCAACATTACTGAAACATGGCGGCCTCTTAGAAGACTTAGTAAGAGATCTTCAGATCTTCGGATTCTCAGGCACCGAGAATCCTCAGGGTACCATATTCTCGACGGAATGAGAAATGTTAAAAATTCCAGCAAATTAAGGCTTACATGTACGAAATATATGACTTATGTTATTTATATAACGTTATAGGTAAGCGTTGAAATTTTTAGGTACTTGAAACTTTTAGGTACTTGAATTTTTTAATTTTTATTTCTCCACATTCTCGAACTCTCCCTTCGTATCTTTAATGTCATCGGATATTTGCCGCCTTATATGTCGGCTACGTAATGCCATTTGAGCAGCATTATGATTTCACGCTACACTTTGTACAGCAACTTCTTAGCCTTATATTTCCCGAGCGACTGCTTTAAATAGTTTAACCGGGCTCGTAAAATTGCGGACCGATATCGATTCGGCCGTAAATAAAGCACTAGCGATAGCGATTGAATTTCAGTCGTCCGCGAGTCATTAAATATTTCGCGTCGGACGCCAGTATTAATAAACAAAGAACTCAGAAATAAGAGCGATGACGGATTAATTAACGGTTAACGTCCATCGGTACGCTTCGATGAAATCAAACGTCATTCTAGACGACGCCGGGATTGAATGACAAATTTCGATATCCAATTGTTCGGCCATAATCAAGGACTTTGAATTTCAATTTGTCGGGAAAACGTTCCGCGGAAAAATTTTACGTAATTATGAATTACATAAATATAAAATTAATAAATATATAAAAGAAAATGTAAATAAAATATATAAAGATATATAAAATTAATAAATAAATTGGGGTGTTCGTGCAATGAAATATAAATTAAATTTCGTACATTGATACGATAATGAAAAGATAAAATTTGCATAAACAATATCTCTTCTAAATGATCCTTTGTATTTTTATTTACATTTGAAACACGGAAGGAACCCTTTAGAAGGGACGAATGACAAAGTGGAGAGCGCTGCGTGACGAATTGACTACAAGTGAGAACTGTTATAATTTTAAGAAAAAGGCAACGTTGAACGACATCTTAGCACGTAGTATGCGTCGTGTTATGGATCGGCTTTTACATTTGTTCGATTTATGTTATGGCTCATTGAATGTCGACTGTACTTCCCTTTTTACTTTATCCAGCCTGTCCCCCGGATGACGGAGAATGAAGATCGATATATCGAACCTTCCGAGAACACTACCGCAGACAGACTTTAATTCCGATTGATCATTGGTTCGCTCGGCTCTTTGTGTCCTTTTCCCTTTTATTCCCCATCCTTTTTCGCGTGGTATCAGTCTGTGGTCTACAGGCGGCAAATGAAGTAATACACTTATTCAACCCAGAACAATGTATAAACACGTAAAAGGAAAGAAATTTATATATAAATTTCTTCAGAAGGATTAATTGCTTAATACGTTTCAAAAATGCGATGAACTTCCTCAGCTGTGATAATTAAATCGATCAGATCTGCTCGTATTACATTATTATCAATAATATTTAATATGAACTGTGTTAGTTCTATATATGCACACGTGTGTGTGTGTGTGTGTGTGTGTGTGTGAATGTATGTGTTGAAACCATCAATTAGGGTTCGGCAAAAACGAGTAAAGACATAGGAGAAAGAAACGATTACGAATGAACGTTCAGGAATCCCACCGCGGAAGAACGCGGCTTTGCGTGCATTTCTGAAATAAATCATTCGTCTTTTTCTTCCTCGCGTCCGCGTCCTTTTTTCGGCGGCTCGCGAAGTGGAAATTGACAAATAGCGTTCGAGCGTTCGCCGCAGCTTTTTGCCGAAGGAGAGCACTTTGCACTTTATTCTTCCGTGAGATAACGACCGTTCCATTCGCGATATTCACGTTTCTTCGAAAATGCCCATAGAATTATTCTTCCAATTAAACCGATTAAAGTCATCCCTCGGAATCAAAATGAAGATTTATGAGATATAATAAAATTATCCTTCTCATCTCGGGGTGAATTTTTCGGACCTCCTCCGGAATTTGTATTCTCTCCTCGGTCTCCTAAAAATCGACGAGCGTTGAAATCATTTTATGATTGCGAAATTTTTCATGAGCGCGAAACATCCCCCACTGAAACTTCGCGAGTAGTTCGATGAATTTTTAAGAAACGTCGGATTGAGTGCTGATATTTCAGACAGTCCTTCGATACGTAATCCGCTAAATGTACAGTGAAACAAACATCGTCCCGGAATGTGTTTCCTCTCGATTCCGCGAGAGAGTGCGAGGAAGGTATTTATAAAATATCGAGCACGCGGGACATCATTTTGATTCGCAGTGCATCAGCAAACTGGGAGAAAGCGCTATTGGTCGTCGGGTACTCTGTATAAAGCTTTGACTAGGCATTTGTGCGCAACGAACCGATAGAATACACTCGCAATTGCCTATTCTCAATTGCAGGCTAGAGGCCGGGCTTCCCGCCGTCTACCCTTTACCCGGCAGGCCTTTTCCTCATCGATCCGCGGAGCCTTGATTGGATTTAGCTCTGGCGATTGAGTCGGCCGCTTCATTACATTAATCCTACAGTGTTCAATCCGAATACGCTTCCCCAAAGAACATAATGTCCTCTTTCGCTTTCGTTCTGATTGTCCGTCCCCTCCCACCGTCTCCGCCGTTAACGGCTGCTGAACAATCTAACGTCTCGTTACGTCCTCTCTTCGTTTCCTTATTTCCCATGAATTTCCCGCGAGTTACTTCTCGGTTTATCGTCGTCTCTCCGCGTGCCTTCGAAATCTAATCAGACTTTCATCCGAGAAGAAACGATGTCTGTTACTTTCGGCGAGACATCTCTGTTGCACGACGGAGGCCGCATCCGATGCGCAGAGCCGGTTGAAAGGAGAGCTATAAATTTCCCGATCCGCCCGGTCTTTTCCTTTTCTATTTCCGCGGGACGTTTTCGCGCGTATTCGACGAGCTGGAAAAACCAGCGCCAGCGTCAAAGCGCGCACAATGCGAGCGAATACGATTCCACGGTCGCGGCCGCACGACCGGAAGGAGAATGGCCGACCGGAAAGAAAGAGCGATCGTACGGCAGGATTGCGGCGGACGTTTATCGCGAATTAAAGGGATCAAAGGGGATGGACGTCACACGGGCGAATGGCGTGACGCCGATGCCCTGAATCGAGCACTTCGCCCTCGATCGCCACCCTTTTTCAAGCTTCTCCCTTAGTCTTGTTTCCTTGAAATGGCAAAACGGAGTCTTACAAGAGGGTGTGTCCGCATATCCGCATGCGTGCGTAGGAATACGTGAATTTTGTAAAAGGTCGTTGACATTCTGACACCAAAAAGCGAAAGCTCAAGTGAAAGCTGGCGTAAGATATAAAAAATAACGTGGAGGAAAGTTCAAATATCGTTTCGCATGAATTTCTGATAAAGGCCAAAAATAAAAAAAACTTTTATTCCCCCCCAAGATTTCACAAAGCTTCATCGGGAGAGCTTTCCGTTGTCGGTGTTGAAAAATAATAGACGAGACAGAAATCGAAAGTAATAAGACGTTCTTCAGCCGGTATTAACGTGTTCCGATTACACAGGGAAGATAGAATAGAAGTAGGATCTTCCCGCAGGATTAAAACGTCTCTTAGATCTCGCACCTACGGAAGAAATCTTTGTTCTGAGCTGTGTGTTGTAATTATACCGTTAGAATCTCTTTGCTCAGCCCGCATCGGGGTTTCTCGGGGAAGCTTTCTTCGGAGAGAAGGGAAATAACGAATCCGAGAGGCGCTGTTCGCGACGCGGAAGTTTCGTGTGAGGAAGGAACCGGGAGAGTAACAACCAGAGAACAGAAATGCATCTCGCAATACGTCTGGCGATACCCATCCGGGCTCGCGCGGGCGGAAAATGCCGTTCCGGCGCGATGCGTTTAGCGATCCGATGATGGAAACGCCGTTACAGCGCATAAAAGCGCCGCCGCCGTCGAGAGATCATCTATTTTTATACTCCGGTCCAGGATCCGGATGATAAAGCACTCTTGGAACTTTGCACCCCTCCCCCTATTTATAAACCCGGATTTGGCATCGCGAAAGCGGCCGATGTGGCTGTTGCTGTCCGCGGCAAATCTGACTCCGAAGATCGGATTCCGCGTTGCGTGTTGATTTGTTTTACAAAGCATCAGTCACAGGTCGCTACTTAAACCGCGTGCGTTCGCGGAAAAGCCGCGAGTCAGGTTCGGCGTGAGCGAGCAAAAAATATTGACCGATGTCTACTTGGACGAGAAATTTCAAATACACGTCGGGCAAAAAATATACACAGAGATCGCGTTTTATTCGAACCAATTCGCGCGAAAACGTGGAAAAGTGGCGAATAATCGCGAGTGCTTTTTCAAGTGTTTATTTTCAGAGTGATCAATTTCAATTCTCTCGAGAAGTTGCCTTTCCCCTCCGACAACATCGCGTCATTTATTGGACATTTTAGCAGAATTCGCTGAAAAATACGTGAGAAAAACAAGTATCTCGCGCACTTCTATCTTTCCGTTGTAGAGAAACTCGTTCTCGCTGAAGTCTCACCGCTGCGAAGTAAACGGGGTAAGGTGACCTGGTTCGGCACGGCGATCCGGCAAAATCCTTACTATTAATTAGTCAGCAAGCTTGACGTACGTACACTATGTTACAACTGCGCCGATCGATCGCTCAGCATGGAGTACGCGCTGCGATAACGTACACTTTGTCACTGTGTTATGCCTCTCGATAGGTAGACGAGCAATTATGTTACCATAGTGCGCGAGACCTATGGCTTTCCGCCTTATTGGCCGAGTTGAACGGTAACGTTGAAGTAAAGGTGGCGATATTTTCTTTTTCTTGGATGTTACTTGCGATAGACTCGGCGATCCATCTTACACTCTCTCTCTCTCTCTCTCTCTCTCTCCTACGAGTACATAGACATGAGAATTCGGTCGGGAGATCGGGGATCCGAGAAGGGGAGAATTTAAAAGCGCGATGTTTCGAAAAGACCCGCGGAAAAATGTGCAAATAACACTTTGCGAGTGTGACAGCCGGGAGTTATATTCGGGAGCGGTACCGGGAAATATAATAATAAAACGTGAGTCTTTCCCCGCCGTTGGTTACGGCTGCGTTCCGTAATTCCGCAGATCTCGTATGTAGGTCCTTCACCCGGGCCGAAAGGAGGGATTCAAATGGAGCCGTTGCGTTTAAAGTTTTAAACGCGAGAAATCGGCGGACGAACCGACTCGTGTCGCTTATCGTTAAGCGGTGTCAGTTCCTGCGTCAGTCGGCGTCCATAGTTATTTAAAGGCATCGCGTCTGAGTGCTCCCGAAATAGTGTGACGTGGCTGACGTGGTTTGCGAAGCGTCGGTACGGACGGTTTGCTCTCCGCGTAAAGAGAGCGCGATATTCAATTTCGCGTCCATTACCGGCGCGAAAACGTCGGCGATTTAATTGGCAGGAGGAGCCGCACGGATTATCGGGCCGCATTAAATCGCATCACGCCCGACCGGAGTCTCGAATGTCGGGGACGCAGGTGATTCTTCGTGGCTCGACTTTAGATCCGAACGTGCCGTTTCGACGACGCTCGCGAACGGAGAGTGCAAGTCAGCGAGCGCGCAGCTGAATGACGCGATATTCAATTTTCCTGGTCTCTCTCGATTTTAAGCCCCCCCCCCCCCCCC
>NW_014556754.1:809574-877148 GCF_001313825.1 Dinoponera quadriceps
CCCCCCCCCCCCTCCCGCTCCTCCCGCGAGGACTAATGAGAATGACGTCCGGTTGACGAAAGTCTTCGACGTGCGCCGTCATCACACGAGGATATTCCCGGCTAGATGAGAATCGACTCGCACGTTAATCCGTTCGATTATTTCACCCACGGGTTATTACGTCGTGCGAATGCGCCGCTCGATAAGCCGAGGATTAGCTTCGAGAGGCCGCGGATCGAGCGGAAAAAAACGACGCGCTGACACGACACCCGCGTTGTCCGCCTTGCCGGTACTCGCTCTCCGGCCGGATCGCAAATTTTCACCGATGAATAATTGAATTTATTTTAGTCGCGATGTTTCGAAATATCGTAAAAAGCGAAACGGCAATTCGGGACATTCCGCGCGCGTTTCAGCCCCAACAGTTCCTCCCAGCGCGATATATCGTCATATCTATCACGCGCACGTGTAAAACATTTTCCCTCCGTCGCTTCTCCTCCCCCGTCTATTTTCGAATTTTCAAATGCGAATCCGAATATACCCGCTTCGCGGGTCAGGTAACGCCGATTCGTCTGGCGCGTCTCCCCTCGCGGCTTAACCTTCGCGATTTCCAAGGCTCCGCGCGCGTGCGGAAGAGAGTGAGAAGATACGCTTTGCCGGTCGCGCTCGGATCATTCGCGGCACAGAGCCTGAATTTATCGCGTTCCCGGGGGGACGTTCCGACGGGCGGCGACGGAACTCGCGGCGGAACGAAGTTCCCGTAATTCCTGAGAACGGGTCGCATACGAAAGCATACGCGGCAGATCGCGACATTCATAACTCCGCGCCGGTCCAGGCCCACAGTGTTCGTCTGTGTCAAGATCGCAGGGATAGGCGGAGGTTTCAGCTTCTTCGCGCCAGCGGAGAAGCACTCTCAGGTCCTCCTCTCCTCCGCCTTTCTCTCCACTTTATTCCCTCTCGACCAGCTTCCCGTACTACCGGCCTCTTTCTCTCTTTCTCTGGCTTCCTCTCTCCGGCCGTACTTTTACCTTCACGCCGAGTACGCGCCGAGTAACAAGACGAGACACCGAGTATATGCAACTGAATCTCGAGAGTGAGCCGTTTGAAAAATAAGGCCAACCAATCCTGATAATATGCCTCCTACGCGATCCTGTGGTCAATATTGACGAGCTCCGGTACACCGGTCCTCGCGGGACGTACGTATTGGTCGCGAGAGTCTTCGGGTTTGCAAGCGGCTCATTAGCGAGCGAATTGGCTGTGACAACAGCCGATATAGCGAGCGGATGCGAGAACCGGATTTAGTCCTATCTCGGAGGAAGTGGATGAGCGGAAACTGGTGTGTGGATATTAATAAGATCGGTGTGTGGGTGTTGGGTGTGTGGATATGAAAGGTACGGAACTCTTGGAAATGTCGTTGCAGGAGAGCCTAATTTATATCCCGCGGAAATGAATTCGGAAATTTATAACTTAGACCCGTGCGGAACGCAAGGGGAAGATTCCAGCGCAAGATGGGAGCGCATGTGAACGTTGTAAAAATGGAATTTTTCTCTATTGTCGTATCAAACGAGGTTCATCGCCATTTTAAAATTGTTCCACGGGAAGCCTCGTAGTATTATTGCGCCCTTTCTAACGATAAGAACCCCTGCTTATCGAGCGTAAAGTGCATCTTTGTGAGGTCATACCCTGTAAAGTGATCTCTGAAACCCTCCTGGAAACTTAACGAGATGTAATAAGACGTTCGTGTAATTAAAATAGCGTACTCTAACTCCGTTCTCGGACAAGACGGTACGTACCATGTATAGTTGCGACTATATACCAATGTTATGTCTATGAAGGAATACATTTACAATTTTTATGTTCTGAAATAACATAAACGTAAACGTAGCTCGGTTATTCCATTTGTTTTAATCCGACCGAGCGAAAATTCCAAATTTATCGCAGCATGTAACAAACATTTGCCACTTTCGGACACTATTTTCTCTCGTTCCCTTTAAACGTTGAAATGCGAATCCGAAGCATAAAATTATGATGAGATATGTCAAAATATAATAAAAAAGCGAATTTCACTCTTTAATTAGTAATACGCAAATTGTAGTGTTCCTCTTGGGTGTCGTGTTCATTATTATAGGATTTCTCCGTGAAACCAGACGGAATTTCTTGATAAAAAATACTGCCGCGACGTTATGCATGCAATATACATCATAGGATAATTTAATGGAGAATACGGCAGATGAGAAAAGTTGGCGTAGGCGTTCACGGCGATTCCGAAGATCGCTCATCGAGAGTTTGAGCAGTGGCGTGGATGAACTCGAGAAGCTGGATGATCGTAATGACGCGCGACGGCATATGAATAAGGCAAACGCGCAGTAACGAACGTCGACAGGAATAAGTAGGCGGGAAATTTTCGACGACGGTCCCATGAATAATGATGACTCCGTCGACTTGTAGTTCGGCAGATTTAAAGACGCCGGGTGTGATCTTTTCTCTCGCGTTATTTTGATATCCCGTCATCCAGACTTCGTCGAATATTTCTCCGAAATTCAGTAAATCCTGTCGAAACAACTGTCAACTTCCTAAATTTCTTGGAAGAGGGAATATTGCCATTCAGAGCGGACTAAATTTTTCCAAAAGCGAGTATTTCACTCGTTTGGAATAAGCGTTGGCTCGATTGGAGTGAATGCTTTGCCCGAAGAAGAACTCATTCCATACGAGTGAAAAGTTATTCCAACTCGAGTTACTTGATTGTCACTCTATTTTCTTAGTGGAGATTTTACTCCGAGAAATTCAAAGAGTACAATGTATAACAGCGCGTAAATTTTGTATTAATAGACGATAAACGACGAAATAAAGAACAGTTGAACATTGCCAAAGGCATAACAGCGCGTTTATACAATCGGGAGAATCGCGTTTCTTTGAAGTTCGAACGCTTTAAAGTCGACTATGTGTCGGTTTGGCAAAAGATGTTTCCATCTGTTTCTCACGGCCACTTCCGCCGTGGAGATTTTAATAGCCAGGGCGTGACATGTTCAACGAGTTGCCAAACTCTTAGAGCGCGGCGCAACACGTTCCTAAATCCTATTAACTCCGGAACTTAAGCAACTACGGGAGAAGTCCGGTTACCAGGATTGTCGCGGCAACTCGTGAAATTTTTATTACACCGGAACTTCGCCGTTCCGCCAACTTAACCAGTCTGCATGGACGAACGAGACTCATCAGGATTCACATCATGCTAATTGCGAAGATGTGGAGTCGGACTCCTCATCTCGAGGCGAGTTCTGTTCCCCGACAATGGAACGACTCCGTGTGATATCCAACGCGTGTGGGTGTGGATTTTTCGCAGCTCAAAGATGAAAATTTAGAGGTCTGTAAAACAGTCCGTCAACGGCGGGAGAAAATCGGCCGTTTTCTCTCTCACGTCAGGGGAGAGGGAAGTGGTATCTCGCTACATTTGAAATTTATTGTGACTCGAGACACGTAGCAAAGCGCACATAACTGGAAACGGCCGCGGTAAAGGGGGCATAAAACGGTGACGGTTGGCTGTCAATTGTCCGTCATAACTCGGTCGAAACGCGATCTGCGCTGTTTACGTTGTATTACCCGGGGCCCAGAGATGGAGATCGGTTTAGAAGCGTAACTCCCCGGCACACTGTGACTGACACTTTAATTCCTAGTTAATTTCGCTGGGAGAAATCGATAGCGGACGACGGCTCACGGATAGTTTAAGACCGGGCTAATTTATTACGAGCGTCCGTTGCATAACGTCGCGTGACGCGACGGCGGTGTATGTTCGCGACCCACAAAAGGGAGACGGCGAAATACCCACGGTTTTTCCGCGCGATACGAGTGACGTATGGATGCTTCTTGTTACGGGCGCATTCACCGGGGGGAGGGATATTATCCGTTGATAATTGAATCAGTTTCTTTGCATACCGTACGTAGGGAATGCCTCCGACGTCGGTGGTTTTTAATGTGGTTTTCAAAATCGGGGAGAAAGAGAGAGAGAGAGAGAGAGAGATTTCACATAGCGCGCAACGATCTTTTTCAAATCGAGTTTCCCGCGAGTGCGATGGGTCTCTGGAAATTGGACCGGTGAGTTTCTGAAATGATTTTGAAACGCTGCTCGTGCGTCCCGAATATTTTAGCATTTCGGAGTACGTCATCTCGAAATGAAAACTCAATGTTCGATATGAGATACGGCGCCGTGTGCTCTCTAAATTTCTCCGAGTAAAACCTCCGCTTGAAAAATGACGGCCAAGTAACTCGCATTGAAGTGATTTCTCACTTTTATGGAGTCAATTCTTCCACCGTATGACACGGAGTAAATATGTTCACTCCGTGTTGTGAAGTTCCATTCGAAAAATGGAGAGGCTTACGAATCGCTCAAATTGAAGTGATCTTTTACTCCGGTGCGACGAATTTTTTCACGGTGTATCTCGTAAAGTGAATATTTTCATTTCGTGCCGAATTCAGCCTGATCTAATAGCGTATATAAATTCGAAGAATCCACTCTTTTTGGAGTAAAACCACTCACTCCACGATTGGCGTGGAACGTTCATTTAAATAAAAAAAAAAAAAAAAAAAAAAANCAAGGATATTTCCGCTATCGTTCGGAGTGAATTCCCGCTCGTGAGGTTTCGCTCCGCGAAATATAGAGAGTACGTTCCGTCATCAATTATAAATCGCCAGTTCTCATTTCATAATCGAGCTCATCCACCTTACAGCTCGCAGCTCGCGCAGCTCATCGTTTACTATTCCGCACGCGACCTAAAAGGTCGGCGGTATCCGCACGATGATATCGTAGCGACACGGCAGTGGTCACCGTCGCGGACGTTGCTTTCTTCCGTTTCGCGCTATCTGCGACAGCGGTGACGACGACTAAAAGGTTTGTCCCGATTAGATAACGAAGCATGCATCGAATGTCGCCAGGTGTTCCTGGGGTAGAGCGAACTGCGTCGTTGGAATCGACGCGCGATATCTGACTGATCAGATCTCCGTGTCGGAGGTCCGTGACGGCCGAGCAAGTTGGTCTTTGTGAGGTCGCAAAAATAGACGGACGGACCGAGGGAGTGAGAGAAAGAGGGGGAGAGAAGCCAGCGAATTTTTCACGAGCCTGCGTGTGCGTATGTGTAAAAACAAGATCATTATGGATTATATTGCGGGCCGAGCCGTTGAAAGTTGAATACAGGCAACTCCAAAGGGAGCCAATTCCTCAACCACTGACGCGTGATAGATTATTCAAAGTGGAAAAGGTCGATCGGGGTCGGACGGCCTTCGTCGAAGTCGACTAATGTTGAGCCGACGATATATCGATTTTTCGAATGTACGATTAGCGATAGAAGCGGCGGACAGTTTCAGCGTACACCTGGGCGTTTCAAATTTCGAAACTCGGAATCCACGCGATCTCGTGGAACTACGAAGCTGAAAATCGAGTTGAGCTAATCTCATTTCCCAATATCTAAAATTCATCCTCGTGCTGCCTCGCTCGATCCTCGAGATTTCTGCAACTCGTCGTCGGCGCGCCCGGCCCCCCTCTTAGACACGCTTTCATCAAATAAACGCGCCTGCAAGACCGGGAATGAAAAGGTTAAGCCGGAGCGACGAATTCTACCTCGTTAACAACCGGCCGACTCATCGACTGCCGGCGTATAAATTGCATACTGCACACTCCTCGCTCTCTAATTACGAGCTCGGCGCAGCTCTAACGAGCTCGCGAGCGACATCGTGATCGCTTCCATAAAGTCGCTCGACTTTATCCCGCGGGGAATGAAAACGCGGAGCTGAGCGGCTCTGTGCGCGTGTTCGCGTGCTCATATCATCCATCCGTCCATCTGTCCGTCTATCCATCCATCCATCCATCCATCCACCCATCCATCCAATGTCTCATTTCCACACCGGCACGGGAATCACGAGGGAAACAGTGCATGCTCTCTCACTCCCTCTTTCTCATACAACGCGCAGAAATTTTATTTAAACCTTAGCCCCTCCTCCCCCTCTTCACCGCATGTGTGCCACCCCACACCCGTGAATGCACACACGCGAGTCAGCGTGATCCATTTACACGTCTGTATGTGTCCTCCCCATATCGTCCTGAGACCTTTTAGCATAATGAAAGGACGAACCACGGGGGAATTTTGGTGCGGGATACTGAGTAATTAGTAAGAATTACGAACGCCGCTCGGCTAAATTAGCGCTTAATTAATGTACTAATTTGTGCGCGATATCCGTCGCACTTTTTCGGCCGGCCACTGAAGCCCGCGAAACGTCTCGATCCATAACTAAAATTATATAGTACGTGATTATATATCACGTTTTTCGTCGCGTCTTTCCTCCCCTCTCTCTCTCTCTCTCTCCCCCTTCCTCCCTCCAACCCTTCCCACGATCGCCGTTGCCAATCTGTATCTTTTCGTTGTTTCACATAGGACATAATGAGTCGCAAAAAGGTATCGCGTCCTTTATATCCGCCCGGCTGTATTTTTGTTCCCCTTTCTCTTTTTTTTTTCATTCTCAAATAACGTTCTCGTGAAAATGGGGAAAGCGCATCGGAGAGAAATTTTGTCCGCGCTCGCGTGGCGGCCGATATTCACCTCTCACCTTTGCCCCTGACGGAAACGACGAGCTCGGTTGTATTTCGACGGCGAAAAATTACTTCGTGAGACCCAAAGAGCGGGGGATAAGGACTCTCGGGGATGCGAAGTAACGAGCGAGGAGTTGCGAAGCTCGGAGCGCGCGCGCGCGCGCGCGAGAGAGAGAGAGAGAGAGAGAAGGAGCCGCTGAAAAATTGAACGCCTGAGGAAAGGCATAAGTTTGCGTACGAGATGCGTATGTTTCTTATCCCGTGTTTTATAGAAGCGCCCGGCTGAGCCTCTCGTGCAATAGTGATCGCGTCGCTTGTTCGAAATATTATTCAAGCAGCTACGAACTACTTCTCTCCCTCGTCTACTGAACGCAAACTGAGCACAATTGTCTGATCTTTATCTAGCGTTCTGCCTTGAACGTGTTGCCGGCACATCGCGCACTTGAGGGAACGCGAAGCCGCCACGTAAAAAAGTTACCGTCCACTTTGCGCCTTATTTTTTGCCGCTGTTTTTGTTACCGTTGTTCGTAAACAAGTAGCACGCGGAAGGAGGAAATTTCCCGTGCGATCTACATATTCAAGGAACAACCTACCGCGTATATCCCGCATATCTGATACGCCCCGCAACGTGTGCCTCTTTACGTTTAATTAATTTCGAAATTATCCCTGGTAAAAGTGTATGCAGTTTCCTAGACACCCGTCCAATTACTGTTTAATATTAATGCGTTTTCATCTGTTGTAACAATATCGCGTTGTGTGAAAAATGGATGACAACTTGGTGGCAGTTTTATTCAAAGGTACTTCCATTCCAGCAGGTTTGCTCATTAATCAATTGAATAGTTTCCTCGTCCATTTGTTGTTCCGCTTTCGTTCGGTAAATAAGTTCAGATTTTGCGCATCTTCCGTGCACACAATAACTGCGAGGAAAAGGTTACATTTTGACTGGGATCTCTATTTTTACTTCTCAGTTATTAGACAGAAGTTAACGAGCTGTGATCGTTCAAGAAATGCAAGAAACTTCTATCAGCGATATCGCTGAATCTTTCGTCGAGCTACGGACTGAGAGCTGACGAGATCTCGTGGCGTGATAATTCGTTAAGTGAATTGGGAAAAGGGATATCGCTCGTTATCGCGGCGAAGCGGGCTTACGGAACTTAAAGAGAGCGTTGCTGGCCTAATAGACGTCCTTTTACGACGACTCTTAACGTCGGCTGTAATTCCCCTTGTAGGATCGTTCGTTTTATACACTTCGCGACCATCTAATTGCGCTAATGTGCTTTTTATACACTCGACTTCGCTCCGTCACGAAATCACTCTGACGACACGGTCGTTTCGCAAAGCGAGATATTTCCGCGTGCGCCGAGAGAGACGAAATTTTCCACGGTGCGGAGAAGTCACCGGCGAAATTAACGATTCGCCTGAATTAGCATGTAGTCAAGAGCAACGTTAAGTCAACAGGAAGGCGGGCGAGGTTAATATACAAAAGGCCGTTCCAGACGCGCGCCGCGCGAATTCATCGTCAACCGCGCGAGGCCCGCAACAAGCGTGAGTTAGTTCGTTCCCGGGCAGAACCACGGCCGATCTGCGGCCGTCATTTGCCGATGAAAATTGAATGCAAGGCCGTCGATTCCTCGCATGCGGCAGCCCGACGTGAAATTTTCATCGAAACGCGCCCTATTCAGTATTGATTGCACATCGACATTATTCACCTTTCGTTCTTAATTCAGCCCGGCCTCGGCCCGGCCGAGCGCGATCCTCGTGAATGAA
Organism: Dinoponera quadriceps; assembly: GCF_001313825.1. NCBI lineage: Eukaryota > Metazoa > Arthropoda > Insecta > Hymenoptera > Formicidae > Dinoponera > Dinoponera quadriceps. The sequence goes on from NW_014556754.1 coordinate 817,892, forward strand.
TAAACCCAGGTGACGTTTACTGCCCCGCAGCTCGCATTCTCCGCGCAACAACGCGCTCGAAATGGATCACCCTCTATATATTAACGTATGTGTGTACGTGACGAGACTCGTCAGCGGCCTAACCAGCCGGACGATGCTAGCTTGGTAAATCTTGCGGCGAGCCGCCGTCGCCGCCGGCACACATCCAGCGCCGGAAATCTCGGAAAGGCCACAAACCAGCCCGGACACCACCGCCGCGCCCGCGGTCGATACTCTCGAAACACTTTCGGAAGGTGATAGTCGAAATTCACCGGTGGCTACCGCTCGGCGACGGCCCGGAAACCGGGATTCACCTGGCCCCTTTCGAACCCTCCCTGCCCGCCGCTGATACCGATGATGCACCGCGTTGTTGAATCGCCGAGATACGAGCCTGTTTTTCACCGTTCCCTCCGCCCACTAATTCCGCGCTTCGGAAGTGGAGCAACCGTGCGTCCGTGTGACGCAGCCTGTGTGGTAGCACAGGTGGACCATATGAGTAAATAATGTATAGGACTAACTTTAGATGCGCGACTTCGTACTTACAGTGATTCATGCGAAATGCAGACGTCGCCCCGCTCCCCTTCACGAGCCGCGCTCGTGTCTGAACTGAATTGCGAGAGAGCTGACTGAGAGTCCCCCGTACGGATAATATTTGACATCCCGAATCCCCGATAATTCCAGGACGCTTCAGATTTCTTTCCCCTTTCCCCTCACGATCTTAACCCCAGCGTGGGGTTGCAAAAAGCGGCTCAAACGAAGGTATCTGCGAAGCGACGTGGAATCGTCAGACGGAATTGTCTAAACGAGACAGGCAGAGACGTTTCTCGAGACGTTTCAAGACGAGTCTCTCGCAAATTAGACAACGCCTCTAAGTCGAAAGATTAGGAATAGAATCCCGAAGAGAGGGCCGCCGCTATTTATTCGCATTATGTACCCAAGTTCTTGGCAGCGGCGTTAAATTGCTAAATTCGTCCATCGGTACACCTGGACGTACCCATCCGTGCGCGCGACGTTTCATCGGAATCCGAATTTCCGGGTTGGCGCCGGTTTCTAAGTTCGCCCAACACCTGTTCCAGGGTATGGCAACGTGACGGACGCGGTGGATTCAAAGCCGGCTCGAGATGAACACGAACGGCAACGCGGTTGGTCAGGAAGGTGGTGCCGGTACCGATTACGGCGGCAATGAGGAGACGGCGGCCCTGTTGGGCAGACAACCGCCGCCGCCGGTCGTGGTGGCCGCGGCGTCTCAGGGCAAGCCGGTGCTCACGCGACAGGATCGGGCGACCTTCCTGGTCGCCTCGCCGCAATTGTCCGTGTCCGGGCTCGGCGGCTCCGAGGAGAGCGGCACCAACGAGGACCCGGCGACCAGATCGGTACCGGACATCGAGCTTCACTGTCGGCTGGACGGGGAGCCGCAGGCCCCGCAACTTCCGCAGCACCAGCAACCACAAGTGCAGCAGTTGCAGGCCCAGCCGGCGTCCTACCGCTCGTCCAGGCAGTCGCATCAGTACAGATGCAGATGCGACCGAAGGGACTCCCTCGCGCCCACCTCGGCTCTTCACTTGGCCCGCAGCGTCTCCAGGTAGGTGAGAGCGGAGCAGAACTCTCGTTGCATATTCCGCAGGGAAACCTCTCTCCTCTATCTATCGATGATTCGTGACGTCGTTTTCGAAGAAAATGACGCAACGTTCTCCGTACGATTCCGCTGCAGCCTGCCATTGCCAGTGCGCGATTTTCGTTACGCGAGTCTACAGGACGTCCCGAAATTAGACCGGCACACTTCCGGTGCAAAGGACACCGAAACGAGTTATTTCTGTCCGGCAAATGAGCCGTTTTGGCACTGGAGTGAATTATTTGCAACAGTTGTTCGAAGTGTTGGCCGCTTCTGCTACATCCAGCTTCCCCGTAAATAAAACGCATATCGACTAGTTTATCAAAATAAAAAAAAAAAAAAGAAACAAAACTTCCATTTTGAAAACGAATTTCGAATAAACAGTAAAGAAACGTTACGATACTGAACTCGCGAATCGGTAACAAACAATATTAATTTTACTTGCTTGAGCAACCCCAACGCAATCTTCAGTTTTATAAGTAGTCGAAGTTTGCCGGCCTAATTTCGGAACACTCTGTATAGAAATGTTTAATGGCGCTTGACTATTTCTCACTCTGGTCGAAATGGTATAGACGTGCATACGCAGAGTGCACACATTCGTCGATATCGCCGTGACATTTATTTTTCACGAGCCGACTGCTGCGCTGCGTGATTTCTGTGTTTGTTAATACACGTGCACACACGTATACGCGCCAGGTACAGAATAGTTATTTGCCCGGTCGAGAATGAAAAGCAAAGACCGCTCTCTCCATAGTTGAACACGTGTGCGCGAGATTAATAAAAGGGCGAGTTGGGAGATGTGGAGAGGTATAGAGGTGAACGTTGTGAGCAATATAAAGAAGTATAAATATAAAAGAAAAAAAAAAAGTCTACAAGGGAATACAAGGAAGTAAGAAGTACAAAGCGAATGTGTGAAATTATAAACGTCGGGATATTATCGTGACCGGCTAATTACTTTCTTTAAACGTACGAGCCGCCGAATCCGTTATTATTGCTAATTCCCACGGCTACTACGTTACAATGTACGCCTAATTGAGAAAAATTAGGACTCTCGTGCCGTCGCATTGTACGACAGCGTTGATCCATAAAGACTTGGCACGTGTCAAAAGAAGGAAACGACGGTCATGCAGCTTTAAGCACGCGCAAAAAGTTTCGACTCGTGTAATTGGCAAAGTTTCACTACTCCGCGAACATTAGTCGGCCATGCTGCCATAAACTTGCGTTCGGATGTAATAGAATCGGAAGGAGTGCTTCTACACAGCACTCGATGGAAGACCCGCACGAAACGAAGATACGCTCCGCGGGTTTATCCGCCGATATGGCTTGTGATTTCGTTATTTCACCTGCGTGCCCGCATTATTTATTCATCCATCGCCGAAACGCGTTGTTCTCTCAGGACGTTAATGCTCCAGGTCACGTCCAAAAAGTTTTTTTACAATATTCATACAATCTGCAGGAAATGCTTTGGAAAAAGTAGTAACAAAAAATGGTAGTTTTCTATACACGCGTATATCTATATTTAATTAAAGGAATAATGGTATAGATTTTTTCATGCACGTTGGTTTTCATATATTAGATTCATTGTATTTCACTATAAACCGGTTAATCAAGTTGATTCACACGTTAAGAGACATCAAAATGCGTTATTGCGTATTATTTCGAGTTCGAATAGTGAAAGCTAAGATGGTAAAATAGGTTCGATTTCAATTCTAATAATATCATATTATTTCCTACTTTGATTCTCATGATGTCTGAAATTTCCGTTTTCATTGTTTTACCGTATAGATCGTTGATTAAAATAGATTGTCGAAGGTAGAACGAAAATTCTCAATCTGCAGAATTAAAGGTTCAAGAAAGAAGTTAATAAGATCGTCCTCTATCGTCAAAGTAGTTTTTCATTGGTGTATGAACCATCAAAGTAGACGCAAACTATCCTTAACCCTTTTAGTGCCGGGCGAAAAAGAGGTGCTTATGCGAAGATAACCGGCCGATTTTACTAGGATTTGGTAAAAGGCTCATAAAAACCAAACGAAAAGCAATATTTAAAAATTATTTATTTTAATTCTCTCGTAATGAAATTAGACTATTTATAACGTATTTTAAATTTATTTTGATAGAGATCTCTCGCAATGCGAATAGTAAAGCGCTACAAAGTGCGGGCCGATATATCGGCTCTGGCATTTCTCGCCGGTGTAGCAGGAGCCGATATATCGGCTCCCGGCACTAAAAGGGTTAAGAGCGTCAGAGTGGCATCAAAATTTCGATTCGAGTCAGCTCACGTGTGTGCGTGCGTAGAGATTTCGTACCGGGAACTTTGTCAGTAACACAAATAACCGCCAGTACTGCGTGATCTCTCGAGGGTCACTCCGAGAGCGCTGATTCGAAAGCAACATCTCGTGCGGCAATTTAATGCCAGGATACACGATCTTAGCGACGGGTCTGGCCGCATCAAGGATCTGTGAAATCTGCGGAGCGTGGATTTTTACCTGGACCGCGAGGATAGGAGGAATCTATTCGCAGAATTGCTACGAATCGCCCATTTTTATCTAAGCACGCCTGGCAATTCGCTGAGAATCGCCGTCCTGGAAATGCGTCGCACTCAGAAAAATGCGAGGCCTTTGTTTCCTTAGACGAGGATCTCCCAGGCGGAAGAGAAGCTTCCCTCTTCGCCGGTCCAGAGAATTTCGCGCGCTTGCAACGTCGCGAGTTTCCAGATCTCGTTCACCGGGTCAGAGGTTGAGCTGTGGAAATTTTACGTCCTGTAACTCCTGGGACCCTCTGACAGCCGGAAAATACACACCGGGGATTCCCAGAGATAGAGAAACGGCGTATAAAAAATGGCAACAGCGGTAATCCTCTACGTGAATATAGCGAGGTTGATCTTTCTCAAATCTTTTCATTTTATGGCAGCTTTTCGCGGCGATCATATTTTAACTGGTCGTTCGCTGTTAGCGGCCTAGTTGAATTTATCAGACGCCAGAAACCTAAGACTTTCCCATTTCTGCTTGAACTTACTCAGTGTTTAGGCTCACATAAAAATGAAAATATAATATTACGAAGTATCAAAGGGATCTAAATTAAAGAAAGGTAAAATATAGAAGAACGAAGGCATCTGACGGATCAAATCTTACGGATTCGAATGAAAATTGAAGACTCGCTCTGAGAGATCGCGCTTCACTGGCTGAGTCAACGCGTTTGAAAATTTGTAACAGACCACAGGTTCGTCATGTGTAAGAACGCAGTTGAAAGGAATATTTTGAACGACATTATATTGCATTATTTGAAGGGTCACGCTCGATAAGCTGATCCTTTATGTTTGTAACATAAAATAAGTGTATTCAGTCTCTAGGAGGAGAAGATCCATTGTTATTCTAAGAAGCTATTCAGAAACCAAGAGGGACTTCACTTTCCGTCGAAGGTCGAAGTACGCGATATTTATATATTCAAACGACAGTCTCACTACCTGAGACGTCCTATATAAATTGAGGATCCCTGACTCAGGTCGCCCTTAAACAAAGAGCCCCTCCGCGGAACCTGGACATATTCCATCGACGAAATTAAATTGCTCACATCCGACGTTATCGACCGACGGCTTTGGTTAAAATCTCGCTCGAAAATTTCGCGAAAAATTTCCTGTCTTCAACGTTTACACAATATCTTACGAGGTGTCTTAGAAAAGCACGACCCTTATATCCAGCGCGCTTTCTCTAATAAATTTACGATCGAGTGCTCTTCTGGAGTGCGAATCCTCTCTTTCGAATAAAATGAGAGGATCGAAACTACTCGCGATAATAAGTAATAACGTACTTCGTAATTAATTTTTAAATAAATCCTTTGCTAACAGAACAGTTGAAATTAATTGGAGAACTTCCGATATTTATTTACGATGAAGTTTCGCTCGGAAGAAGTTGAGATCTGTTATTTTACTCACAACTTAAACCCCATCGATTCCTCGACGTCGCAACAACCGTTATTGCCGATGATATTAATTATATTAATTACTGCTGATAATACGCACTCGAAATTACTATCGATAACCTTTGGAACCTTTGATGTACATCAGTTTAACGATGCACGCGTATCACGCGGTTTTCGATGAAATTCACTCGTCAAATTAATCTGTGAAATTAACGTGCAGTTGGAATTTCAAAAAAAGAAAAGAGGAGGGAATTCAAATCCTCGGAGAAAGAAAGATTGTTATCTGTTAACAGAGAGGATGGCCAACAGCGCGTAACCGCGTGATGTTTTCTGTTTTTGTAAGAGAGAGCGTGAAAAGCGGTCATCACTGCTGCCCGTGTCAGGCGCCGCCGCCACCGGTGTTGGTAACCACGTCGCCCAGCACACGCATAATACGGCAGAGTTCGCAGCCGGAGGCATCCGCGTGCTGTTGCTCCGGCTGTTGCTGTCCGCTGCACACCGGCGCGGCGCCGAGCGCCGCCTCGCTGCGGCAACTCCGCGAGCCGGGCGACGGAATCGCCGGCATCGCCGCGGACTCGCTGCGGATCAATGGCGGTATACGACAGTTCCGGCAGGTAAGCCGCGACCTCGCTTCGTCGTCTCTCTCTCGCGAGCTTAACAACAGCACAACGCCCATGATGCAAGAATACCGCCGGGTATTGTGACCGGCCGGCATACACGTATATACGCTCGTGAAAATCGAATCCATTAGATCGAAAGTGGCGTGTGAGGTACCTTTTCTCCCTTCAGGATTTCAGAGCCGGATCGGCTCTTTCTCTTGGCACGTTTCGCGTTTCACGGGGGAAAAATAGACGTTCCGAGGGCGAAATTTCGGAGGGGTTAATTAGCCATCAATGTTTCACGAACGGCGCGGTCATGAATAAATTATCATCTATCTGCTAAGCCGAGAATATTATTTGCATTGTAAATCTAGTGTTGGATGCGAATCTGTGTAATTTATGCCACTTGAAAACACTGAGGTATTCGATTAACATAGCGGTCTTTCCATCAGATCCCATAATGCGCGGATACTTGATATTATTTCCCGCGGAAAATATGACAAGTATTTGCCGGTAAATAACATAGCATGAATGTGCAATTATGCAAATTCCTGAAAGGTACAGAGGCAAGGGAAGAATAAATACTTGTATATACAATGAGCAGATTATAATAGATCTCTCTGGAGACTTGAAATTCGCACGTGAGCACGGGACAAAGGCCTGATTTACGATGCCGCCATTATGCGTGATGTTGCAGATGGTATTCTTACATTATGGAAAGCACCACCTGTGCACAGCACAGCATCGTCAATATTTCCCATCATTGATACTCCCACACGTGCTACAGTTTGTCCGCTTTACTCTCTCGTGTTCTATTTGTTTTCATTTCCAGCTGATTTCGTTAGTTTAAGGAAAAGAAGGAAGAGAGACAGAGTCCTGTTTAAGCGATATTTTGTTGTTTTTTTTGTTTTTAGCAGGAGTTGAGAAAAAAGTTGAAAGAAATATTTTTTAGAAAAAACGGGCGAATTTTTAAATTCTACGATAAATGATCGAATAACACGACAAAGACTCTCTCTCTCTCTCTCTCTCTCTCTCTCTCTCTTTCTTTCTTTCTCTCACTCTTCTTCCTTTGTCACTTCTCCTTTTGACCTGTCTTCTATCGTTGTTTCTGACTCTTTTCATGCATGCTTTTCACCTTCGTATTCGTGTTCTCGTCTCTTCTAGTGTCACTGTTTTACTGTCATGTTGTTCACCTGTTTTACTGGTGTCTCCACTCGTTGTATTCCTGTTCGCGCGTCGCAGTTGTGGTGTCGTTTATATGTCGAATGTGTTTTGCAACATTTCGTTTTCTCTTGATGTTCGCTCGGATTCATTCCGCCACCTCTGCAAGGAGTACAGGTTTCTCCCCTTTCGTTCTCTTCAGCGTGCGCCACCCCTACTCTGTTTACACCCCCCTCGCTGGGGATTCACCGGCGTAGGCCCCCGGAATCGTAAAAGTGAGGATAAGAGAAGATAAATAGCAGGCTTTATGGGATCGAAAATTACAAGTTGAACTTTACAAGATAATTAATCGCGTTACTTCCATCATGAAGAAGGGGTGTGACGGTTCCCTCCATATAGCTTGCCTCATTAGCTGCTGAAGGATTGATAGTTCGTCATAGCGCGTTACAAGACTAGTTTATCGAGGCTCTGTAGGGATATTTCTACCCTCATAAGTTTGCTAGGTTGTCCGTCATGATTATTTTACACCGAGAGTTATAATTATCGTTTCGCAGGAAATTTCAATCGTCCCGAATCTGTATAGATGCGGAAGAAATTGATTTGCGAAATCCTTGGATACGAGAATCCGCGAAAACGGGAATTAATTAATCCAAAATTTTCATATATCTTATACACCATCGGCTTTAGCGACTGAAATTTCCGGATTTTTATGGGCCGATATATAAATGATCCAAACCCCGATAATTTGAGTACGCGCCGGGGAAAAAAGCCGAGATCCAAGGATTTCCGAATCAAGAGAAGAGGATTCGAAAATCGTAGTTTAAAAATTCATCCAGGTTCAAAGATATGGCGAATTGTGTATCTTCGTGTTTAGGGATCTATTTAGGCAGTTTACACAACACGAGGTAATTGCTTTCCGCATAAGATACAAGTTTGCTAAGTACCTTATCGATAGAGCTCGTGCACCGCCACCTGGCGGAGGGTGGAAAGAATTGCTGGAAAGCACCCTTAAATGGTAGCTGCATAATCTTACCGGCGGAGAACACAACTGTTATTTGCTCGACGTTCGATACCTTCGCTCGCCGGATTTTTTGCCTCGTTGTCGTAGAATCCTGTTGTGATACAGATGGCAGCCGCTGTAAAAACGAGTCTCTCGACAAGATTACGGAGCGAGAAAAACCGCAACTTTCTTTTCAACCCCTTTACGGCCGTAATACTAATCATTCTTTTCGCCCCCCCCCCCCCCCCCCCNAACTATTCTTCTTTTTCTGGCTTCTTATGAGACGGATGCTTGCGGTAAAATAGTTTTCTCGAAACAAAAGTAATTTCGAGTATCTAATTAGTTAGCTATAAGTCTTGACTCCATATTCCAATGATATTGTGCGGAGCCTTTTAGAATTGCAGATAAGAAAATTAACTGGCTAATAGAACTCATCGATGCAGTCGAAAAGTCTTAATGAACATCGATTCGTAAACTAATTGTATGATATTCGGTTCTTCATTCTCTAAGTTAAATCTTTCGGGCACACATCTCGGACATTTAGTTCTAATTTATTAACTTACGCGAAGTTTATAATTAATACATAATTTTCTTTTTACGTAGTCGTTTCCTCAAAATTTCATCGAGCAAAGTAAATTAAGTTTCGGTAATATCAAATTCAGTGAAAAGCTCATACTATCGTTATCTCTTAATTGTGCTTTTTACCAATAAAGTCGACGCTTTGTAATATTACGAATATAAGTTGAAGTTTTCCAATTCCTGTCTCGATCAATTCTCAGTCTCGAAGCGACCATCGATATTTCTCCATCACAGTAACCAAACTTTATTAATCCTCCTTTCGAAGGACGATTTCGTACTTATCGGAAACGTTGGAGTTGCAGCTTTCCAGCGAATTTTATTTCAAATCGCTGCAAGCCCAGGAATCAAAGATACCGGCAATTAAATCGAGCCACACTCCGATCGGTTCGGCATAATTGAAACGGAGAGCCATTTACGTAACATAAGTTATGTAACGCGGCCTCGCCCTCGCGCTGCGCTAAGCTCGGCCGGCCGCTCACGTGCGCGCCGTACATAGCGCGTCAGTGTTTCACTAATGCCGGGCGTGCCGAAACTCGGTAGGGCCATAACTCGTGAACGAATCAACATAGAGGCACAGAACAAAAACTAATCGTCTTGGTGCGCGATCCGTCCGTGCCGTCTGTTTACAGTTCGCTTATTATGAATACGAAGAACACCTGCAGCCGTACGTCGTGGTAAATTTATGCAAGGAAGCTCACCGCACTCTCGTTTGCGGATCCATGTTTATTAAAACTACCTCGTTCCCTCCCGTGAGTTCCATTAGCCGGTGAAATCTTCGCCTGAATAATTCTAAAATATTCTGTATGTGTGGAAAATTCTCGAACAATCTTTCTTCATCCCGGAGAGAATCGCGAGATCGAAGCCGTAGCGCGAGATACCCCTCCCTTTCTCGCACGAGATACCCCTCGAATTCGTCCTAGCGTGAAATCTTCCTCAGAGAAAATCGCTCTAACGAAATCATCCCCTTCCTTCACCGTGTGCGATAGCTTTGTTCTATTTTTTCCCTGGCCGCAATCGTAATTTGCTTAATTCCGAGTGGAAGTCCTCTCGGGCGAGGGTTGCTAACGAAAATTTTCGTCGTCATTAAACGAGATGCGCCTCGTGAAAAGGAAGAGAGACGAGGTTGGGGCGCGGAGTGGCCGACATTGTTAGTTTAATTATGTTTCCTTGGCGCATGAAAACGCGCCTGCGGGCTGAGGTTCCTTCCGGCGGTAAGGCTCCTGTCGGTGTTTTTGGCCGGTGGCCAACCAACCAGAGACATCATCATGCATGCCATCGAGATTCGCTGCGACGAGAAGCCCTCGACATTTTCCACGGATTGGGTGGCCGCCGGGAAACGCGGAGTCGACAAATCAAAGTGAATTGCAGTATGTGATACAGGTGTACAAGTGTTGTATATAGCGTGTGACACTCATGTACACCTATGCGTGTATGTTCAGTCCAATCAATCGTACGCTTTAATCCATTTGCTACCGACTTGGTTGTTTTCCGACATTCAAAAGTCCACATTTCTCGCAAATCGCTTCGATGTGTGACGTATCGTTATTTGGTTTCCTCCGCTAATTGTGCAACTTGTGTAATCGACTTTTAAGAAAAATTATCCGTCGAGAGACGCACACTATCGAATGGCTCTACCGCTCTGAGATGTGATCGCAATGCTCGCAAAATGACTAAAGGGAGAGGAAGAGAGATCCATCGAGCAGTTTGTCATCGGTTAAATACGGGAATGTCAGGGAATTTTCGAAACAGCATGTCCATACAACGATATTGCCTTTATATTATGATCACGTATGGATAATTACGGTTGTACACGGTTTTTTCCAGCCTGTTTCCGTGTCTCCAATTATCACGGATTCGAATGCGTGGCAACGTTTTTTCGCGATTGTGAAAATCGAGTTTCCACTTGGAATCGTGTTTCCCCCTTGAAAGCGGTGTCTCTGCGACTTTTCGCAAAGCGATTTTTACGCCTGGAATTCTTTTTTGCGTACCGCCGCTTTGACATGAGATAGTTTACGTTGCTAGATCCAGTGGCTATAATTTTTGCTTAGCTGTGTGGAATATGTTTGTCTGTCGTTCAGTCTGTTATTCAGTCAGTTGATCTACTCTGCTATCCGTTTGACATTGACACGCACCGGTTCTTTTCTCTAGATATGACCGGGAAATTTCTTAAATACACATACGAATACACACATACACACATTGTTGCCTCTATTACAGTATACGTAATATTTTCTTACACGGTCAAATATATATATAGTAGATATAAATATAACGTTGGACAAATTTGTCAGTAGAGATCAATGTTGAGTATAACGTATTTGTTTGATCATTTGGTTGAACCCTGTATTCCTGTCAAATAAGAAAATTAATGTCTCTTCTGTCGATGATAGAACGCTATACATATAATACGTACGTATCTTTCTTAGCATCTTGATTTATCTAGATTAAGATAGTGTTAAATTATAACTTATTGATACGAGTGGTGACATTAACAAATAAAAAGACAATTCTAAAACTATCAACTCGAATAGTCTCGATTGTATCCGTGTTAAATACCCGTAGTTCACGATGCATACGATAGTCAATGCGGAACTCGGTGTCGGATGTATAAAGTTACACGATTTTTTCGGATATCCTATCTCTCGCCTAACGATCGGAGAGAAGTATCATCGACCTGCTCCGAAGCGCGAAAGCTTCCGTTGACCTTAATGCGCCAGGCACTTACGCGATTACACGTAATTATTATTAGTGGCGTTTAGATCCCTGTATCGCACCAGATATTCGAGCCGCATCTCAATTTGCGACGAAACTTCAACACCCGTCGGTGCAAGTTCGTAGAACGGGGCGGATCATTCAAACGCGAAATATTTCATAACGAGATCTCGAAATTTTTCCCGCTCGGTTCTCCCTCTCCCAAGTAATTGGATGGGGAAACATTTTAACGACGATACGGTGTGTTCTCACACCGCTGATTACAAACGAAATTCGCCCGTGACGAAACTTTCCCACGCGAGTTGATCGCGAAACCGTTGAAAATTTTCCTGCGCGTCTCGAAACCTCCCGACGAATTCCATCCACGAGAATGGAAATGCAGAAATTCGGTCGCGAATTAATCGTAGAACTCCCGAATCAATTTCACGGCGTGAATGGCGGGCTCGGTATGCGTATTAATCTCCATTAGTTAATTAATCGTTAATCAAGTGCACGTAATAGAGTGTGGGGAGGGAAGCGGGACGAGAGAAGCTCTCTCTCTCTCTCTCTCTCTCTCTCTCTCTCTCTATTTGTTCCAGGAGTTTCGTGGGGAAACTTCAGCATCGGCTTTCTATTTGTCTCATGGACGCTTCCCTCATTATGCGGGATTAAACAAAAAGGATCTGCCCACGAGGCACCCCTGCGGGCCCTGGATCTGAATCTTTCATTGCGCGTTCTGCATACATTAGCTCGCGGAACTTTTAATTTCGCGCCCGTCCCGTAAGGATAATAGCCGGAATTTGCATAAGGATAACTTTCAACCGCTCCACGTTCCGAAGCATTCTGCGAGATCATCAGCGCGCGGATAGCCACGTATCCTTAATCGGCGGAAAAATATCGTCGAAGTTGTAAGATGCGAAATGAGTTTCGCCCAGATCTTCGCCCCGAGATCATAATTCGAATTGTTCCAGGCTACTTCTTTCTAATGAGAGATAGAATTTCTTTTCTCCCCTACTGATTTACGAGTCGTCAATGTAAAACGTAAAAGCTCTAGGTGCTAACTAGAAGTGGTTAATTTATGCATAATCATCCAATTTGTTACATCACTCGCGTATATTTATGTAGTTATTATTAATTATGCAATGAGCATTAATTGGAAGCTGGTCGAGCTCTGCAATTGAGTGTCGGGTCGATCGTTCTCTTTGTACCTTTTATATGTCAGAAATTGTCGAAAGGTCGGTGATGAATGGATTAATCTGGTTAGTCCATAACGATCTATCCGCATGACAGGGTCCTTCCTTCCTGTCGAAATCTGTTATCTCGAAGACGCGAACGAAGAAATATTACGGCCCGAACGTGGCTCGATGGAACTTGTAAGCTGCCACGTACTTACTTTTGAGTCCTGAGTGGTGAAACGCTTACTTATTCCTTCTTCAGTGCGTCGCAAATTCGAATTGCAGCGCCCATCACGGGAGAGCGAGTAATAATCGCGAATCGCATTGTGGTTACTTCCCTAATAGAAATGTTGGTTCCACAATAGCCTGTCAATTCCGTCTAATTTAAAGGGCACTATTAGGAAACTATTGTCCTACCCTGATGCAAGAAATAGTTATTGAATGCTATTTTCTCCATGTTGAATTATCCTTAAAAGGGACTTCAGAATTATTTAATATTCGACTTTCTAAGTATATATAATAAATATATGGGAACAAATAAAATAATCAAATTTAATTTTTATAACGTCCTTGAAATTTACTTTTTTCGTTGACGTTGGAAGTTTACATATATAAAATAGTTATTTGTTATTTATTGACATCTAGCGGCGCTTGATGCATCTGAAAATACACGATGCATCGCTGACCGCGTCCTGTGTTCTCCGTCTTGGCTTCCTGATGCATCATTCTACACCTGACTACTCCCGACATGACACTCTGGATATTAGCTCATGGCACTGACTCCGGTAGATACGATTCGATCAGAAAAACACGTGTTAATTAACGCGTCGCGTAAAGTCGGATTAAATATTTCAAGAGCCGATAAAATGTGTTTTTAAAATGTAATGTAATGCTCGATCGGGAAGGTTTTCCGACGCGTGAGAATATAAAGACAATCGGCAAAAAAAAAGAAGGTAAACTCATTTCCTTCCATCGATCTTCGATAGCCGACGCTCATTATCGAACGTCGGGCGATCGCATGATGAAAACATTGCGGTCCTTCAAGGTAACCATTAAACATAAACACACCTTCGCGATTCACTCTCGAGCCGACGAGCACGTACTACGGATTACGTGCATCGGTACGTTATTTATCTTCTCCATCCTTCTCCCCGCGTCGGGCAATTAAAATATTTTGTCAGCCTTTGAAACACTTTATCGAACGCTCGTCGGCATCGCGTTATTTAAAGAGATTGTAAGGCTCAGTGTCATATTTTGAATATTAAGAGGGCATATTAAGAGAGCCATTTATACATTCTTATACTTAATATTTATCAAGCAAAATTATATTTCTATATATTTATTTCAATTAAATTAACTTAAATCGTAAATGTTAATTTGAGACGAAATTAAGGCAAACATATGTACAAAATACGAAAATTATTTTTCATTTTTATTATTAGCGTTATATTTATACAACAGTTAATTTAATAGAGATACGTAAATATTAGAAAGAGGTATATGTTTAAATATGCTCACATGTACGTGTGTATTTCGAATATTAAACTGTAAACTTGATATCGTTGTAGTTTCGAAATAAAATGATCTATAATTCTGAAATTTACGTAATAACGTCTGTACATTAATATTTAATATCATCGTAGTTTTTATTTTAATTACGAATATCTCAGCTCTCGAACGGTCAATCTTTTTCCAATTGCACGAGCAGTTAGATAATATTTGAACAAATACGTAGTATAAGTATACGTAGTATAAGTTTCATCGAATTCTTATCGAACTAGTTTTGCCTTACAACTTTCTTACACGTACAATCTTTGATCGATCGTACTTCTGCGGATGTCAGTGTCAGTGCCACGACAGAACAGTTAGGATGCTAGATATCGAGAAGCCAGGATGGAGGACACAGGACGCAGTAATGCGGACAACGATACATCATGTATTTCAGGGTATGTCGAATCACTTATTACACAGAGCATTTTCATTTTTGACGAGCGTTTGATGAAACAAAGAGATCTTTCCATTTCTGCTTAACTTGTTTGGTTATTGCACGGAATCTAAATTGAAATCTCCATTGATAAACAACATTATTGGACACGTTACTGTTATCTTTGTCCCTTCAGCTTCTACCATTACCACCTCTTTTAAAAGCTTTAAATTCCATCGAGACTTCCATCGCCGATAGAAGAAAACAGAGATTATAGAAATTTATTGTCCCTTATTATCTATTTATTCATTAATCTTTATTATATCATGTAATATTTGCTGTCTCATATGTTATATATAAGTATAATTTTTTCACAACAAACTTGAAATTAAAGTTAAAAATTGAGAGAGTAAATGTAAACAGAATATGACAAGATAATCGAATAATGAAGTAATGAAATTAAATAATTGTTGAAAGCGTGCTTTCCACCGAGCTTCTTCAACATAGAGAAAACGGCAATGAGCGAAAGTTCGTATCATCGAGGTAGGTCAACAACCTGTACAGTCTCGATATTCTTCATTGACTGTTCAAGTTCGACGAAATTTGCAAGGTCAATGTAGAATAAAAATGTCGACTCGGTTTGACGCCCTCGTACCGGTTCATCTCGACTCGGTCGATCACATTTCAGTCAATTGGTTGGAAGGCCTCTCTCTCTTCCTCCGTCCACGACCTCACCGGCAGAAAACCCGTTGCAATAAGCTCGTAATTTCATGACGAATTACCCGAACTCCGTCGAAAAATGAGTGGACGGCTATAATTAGCCAGGCATGGCTAATTAAGCGAGGGGAAACTTAATCAATGTCCCGGTTCTGTCGTTCCGGACGCGGTTATTACGCGCGTTAATACTTCGCCTTGCGGTAAGACGTCGGTAAATGGAAGGAGTTGTGAATTGACGGTAATTTTTCATCGCTCTGAGTATATCGTGAGTGCTTATTGTGAAGTAGTAGAAAAAAGAAGACGGAAACGGTTCCATAGTGCCTCGGGGAAAGTGTCAGGGCTGCTGTGGGAAAATTACACCAAACGTCTCTCGTATTAGATTTTATTTCCCATACGCCCTCGTTGGCTGTCCGTTCGCATTTCAAGTTTATTCTTTATCGTCTGATTGAAAATACACGTCTCTCAGCGTATAGCATTGTTATCTACCGCAACTTTCCCGTACACCGATGAACAATGAGATTAGAACACTCGAGCGCAGGCCGCCTCGCTTTGGATCCTCCTATAACAGGGGATAATGAGAATTACTTTGCGGGTCATTGATTCGTTTCGAAACGGCGATTTCGGTCATTCGCAAGAACGTGTATAATCGCACGTCGAGCTCCATTACCTCGAAAATTGATCGGCCACTTTTTCAGCTTCGGAAAAAAAAGTGCTTGAAATTGTGGTGAGAAGGCGATTTCGGTCTTTCTCGCTTTTTCTCGGCGGTAGTTTCGACCCTCGGAAAAACCCACAAGGGACGATCCCTCGAATGCGATTCGATGAATCTCCGATGTTTCCGATTGCGAACTGAACGAGAGGATGCCGGTGGTGATTGTGTTCTTCTTCGTCATATTCGCTCTCTCTCTCTCTCTCTCTTCCTCTCTTCGTTAAATTAATTAGCGCGTTAATTTTCTCCGCAAATTGAGAACTAACAGTTTCCGACGTTACGCGTGTCCGATTTCATTCGATTGACGTAGGTTCGAAATTCGCTGTTATTTTGCTCGAACCGAACATCAACCTCATTCGAGCTATTAATATTCCGATGGGATTTCGATTTTCACCGTGATGCAATGCACGGTCGTGCCGACGGGCTTTAACTGGAAAGCAAATTTGCTCTCCCCGCGTCCGAAGAGTTAATCGGCCGGCGCCTCTCACGCACGAGCGACAGCACAGCCGCTGCGAAAGCGACGTACCGTCGATAAGATTAGAGGTGCCACTCCGTTTCTGTCGTTATCCAACCCGGCCGAATCTGCCGTCGTAAATCTGCACGACGCGGCCGGATCCCCGGGTTCCACCGAAAGTGTTTTCCGCTGTCGACTTCCTCACACGGCTCAACCAGTCGGCGATCTCCGGCCTCTCTTCTTCGGCATCGCATCCGCATATCATCCTCTTTCTCTTCTTCTCTCTATCTCTTTCTTTCGTTCTCTCCCTTCCTCCCTCTTTCCCTCGCCACCCTTCAACAACCCCGTTTCGAGCGTTTCCGAGCGCTCTCATCGGCGTTCTTCGCTCATTTCATTCCTCGGCCAACGCAAGCTACCGACCCGCTCAATCTTTAGTCTAGCAACCCCTTAGGCTGGTTTACACGAAATCAGCGGAGAGGCAAATCCGGTGTTGAGATTACTTGCTTGCTTCTTGAAGTGAGCAACGAGTTGGAATTGATGTGCACTCGGGAGTTTTAGCGCCTCCGGAAGTGACTCTCGTAATGAGCGTTCATTTAAAAGTTTTACTTACCGAGTTCGTAATTATACGACGCGCAATCTGTGACAGAATATCGCTCGAATTATGACGTTCGCGTGGCTGATGGTGAAATCTAACGAGTGATTGTGAGAAACGATAATCGGCAATCCGTCAGTATCGAGCCCGGCAAGAAAACGAAAGAATAATAAGTAGAGAAATAAGGACTAGCAAGTTCGATCAGGGGATAAAAGGTTGCTACACTTTTATCCCAACGAGCTTCGCAACGCATCCTGTAATCCGCGGGAGAATTTGTTCCTCAGAAGTCTTTCTCAGAACAATTTCCCTATTGTCCAGGATGCGATGCGAAATTCATCGAGATGAAAGTGTCGCGACCTTTCATCCTTTCTTGCGCATGCTAAGAGAAAAATGTAGAAATTTAAAAAATAAGAAATATTTATTCAGTGGGTGGTAACGGCATATTTACTTAAATCTAAATTCTTCTGTTTGAATTAAATTGAATTAAATAAATTATCGCTTTCACGAAAAGCTATATATTTAAGAAAAAAGTATATATTATCTTATTAAAAAAAAAAAAATATGTTTCCTCAATATAAAAAAACCAATTTTTCCGCGTGTACAATTATCAATCCTGATTTATCTACTCATTATTACTATTTTCAATCCATAATCATATACACAAAGCGCGTCGAATGAAAAGAGATAGTCAACGGTGAACTCTCGAGGGCACACCACCATCCTGAGTTAGCCCGAGTCGCGCGCGTATCGGTGAAAGGGAGACGAACTTCTCAGGCGAGTCGAGATGCCAACTTACTTAACAATCTTCCGAATTCCCGTTCGAACCAGTCAGGTAGTATGGCTCGCACTCGAGATGTCGACTTGACGAGGAAAGGCCGAGATATAAGGGCTTTCCACTCGCTTGCTTGCGGCGCAACTTGTTTCGTACTTGACTCGTCGTTGACTATCGGACGAGTGGGTGCTCGCCGGGCCACAACTAGCCCGCGACTAACGAACACACGCGGGACAGGTGTGCGGCAAGACGGGAGCGAGTTCGTCCGGTTTGCGTGAATCAACATTCCTACGGGACGCCTCATCGCACTGGATTACATCGATCCATCCGGGAAGACGATCTCCTGCTTGCGCTGTAACTAGATTGCATTTAGTGTGCAAATAGCCGGCGACTGTCTCTCCTCCCGCAGCGAGTAATAACGCACGCATCCAACTTGCCTCTTCTCTGATCACGCGTAGACCATTATCAGCCATCGTTAGACTAGCAGTAGCTCGGAGCCAGTAGTCGGCGTAGATGACACGGCCGCTTGCTTAGAAAGACAGAGGTGGAAAGCGGCGCGAGCGTCGGGCCGAACTGAAAGTGAGAGACAGGCTCTCGGGAATGACGAGGAGTTACATCTTCGGCGAGCTGTCTCGCGAGCGAGAGGAATCGTCACTTGTCCGCTGTATCTCCGGGCTGGTTGCACCAACGTCGTTTACCGCTAACTCCGCGGTTAACTAAATCTCGCATCTCCGTCGGCGTTACGGCGAAACGCGGCTGATTCAATACCGCGCCGGGTACTGGTTGAGAGTAGTTGATAATCGAGCAACTTTCTGACCC
This sequence comes from Dinoponera quadriceps, assembly GCF_001313825.1. Classification (NCBI taxonomy): domain Eukaryota; kingdom Metazoa; phylum Arthropoda; class Insecta; order Hymenoptera; family Formicidae; genus Dinoponera; species Dinoponera quadriceps. The sequence goes on from NW_014556754.1 coordinate 836,629, forward strand.
ACAATGTGATTATGTTACATTACTTCGCGCATTTATAATCGAATTAGGGATATTCAAAGAGAGATTAAAGTGATCATTTGGAGGGAGATGAAAATCAAGGCTCATCGAAGTTGCCGATATTTCGGATTAATCGATCGACATTTCACGAGTCACCTTTCATCTCGCGGTTAAACGGGTTCGATTAAAGGACGATGGGTAAAACGAGCCGATTTTACGCCCCCGGAGTGGCAAATAAACACGGTTTTTTTAATATTTTTTGAGCCGCTTAATCTGATTCCGATCTTTGAAAGTGTTTAATTTGCCGGGAAAGCATTGAGTATTGTAAAGCTGATAGTGAGGGTTGATAGCAATTCTGAGCAAGAATAATTGTTCTATTTATTTTTTTCTCAACGTTTTGCTTCTCGCTTTGCTTCTTTCATTCTTATGTATATATTCTTCTACGTATAACATGCAGATGTACGCTTATTAAAAATATTTTACTACTGTAGTATTTTATTACTGGAAATTGTAAGATTTACGCAAAAAATATTTTTAAATACCATTTGGACCGAATAAGGCCTTTTTCATTTATTAATTTGTATTGTCCACATCGGTCGATTTTCATTTAATATTGTTTATTCTATTATAGTTTTACACTCTTTCATTAACATGCCGTTCTCACAATAGCTTCTCACATATTCAATAGCTTCATATATTGATTCTAATACTTTCTCGACGAATTACAAATTTTGCAAGTTTTCATTCGACATTCTGGAGGCCAAAATCGGCCCGATTCACCCATTTTCCTTTTCTCCCCGGTAATTATCGTTATCATCCCATTTGAAAAAGAAACAAGAGATAATCGATCGCAACTGTCGAAGCAAGACTGTCGGTGCCACTGGCCTTCAAGCCCGATTGGGTCCTCATGACGATAATTATACACGGAAAACAAATGCTGGTTGCGCCAATAGAATCGGTCGACAGCGCCGTAATTGAAGTAAATCATCCCGATTCAACAGCGATACCGTCGAAACTAATATTTGACTTATTGAAACAATGTATGAAGTATATCGGTTTCAATAAAATCGCTGTCGACTCAAGAATTACGGGGCGCGTTCCCCCGATGCGCCGGCATTTTTTATCCCCGTTTGCGGTCAACTAGGTGTTGTGTATCCGTCGTGCCGCGGTTAGGCTTAGCGTTTAGAATGAAAGGCGCGGTCGCAGGACGGAATTAGCCGGTTCGAGGCTTCGTTCATGCGAACCGTGCTAGATCCGATTGCTTCATCGGGCCGGGGCCAACGCACTCGGGTAAATTTCGCCCGCCAGGTCTACGTGCGAGAGAACGAGGGACGAAAGCCAAAACGCTGCTTAGAGTTAGTTAACCGCGGTGCCGTTGGTGCAGCCGACCCCGTGTCGTCCGTCCACGTGTCTGTCTATATACTGTCTTGCACCTGTGCTGTCTGTCTCGTCGTCCACGTGCACCGCGACACGAGCGTCGCGACTCAGCAAGAGGGAGGTGTTGTATTAACCACGTGTTATATATATCGATAACGCGGCCAGTTCCCCTGGTGGTGCAAGTCGTCCTCGGCGACGATGTCGGCGGCGGCGGCGCCCTCCACCACGGCCACGCCGGCCGGCCCAGCCTCCGCCGCTTCCGGCTCGCAGGGCGCCCAGGGCGTCGTACTCTGCCCACGCACGCTGTCGCAGGTGCGACGATCACGACTACGCCGGGCCCTCACCGAGGCGACCGCCGAGACCGTCAACTACGTCAAGACGGTGGGATGACGATTTTTCGCTATCAAGCCCTACACACACGCACACACTCACGCGCCCGCTCGCACACCGGGTGTTCCAGATCTCGCGCGGGCTCCTTCGATCCCCGGCCTCGAGCAATTGCCGGATCGAAGAGGATCCGTCGCGTCTGATCGGGAAGGTTATTCTCTCGCATTTACGCGAAATTGGAACTTTAATCCTTCGGCCGAATCGTTCTCGACTTCTCTTCTCAACTGATCGAAAATTTGTCTCGTTCGTTTTTCGCCGCGATATAACGTAGTTTGCTTTCGTTCCCATATATTCGATGTATTTATATCGGGGATATTAATAACGAGTAAAAAGGATGAGAATCGATTAGAGCAAAACCGCGATACGGAGGTAGATTTGATGCGGAGCGAAGGGTTAATCAGTCGGTGGTACTTCGCATCTACCGTCCTTTAAATTCGGCTCGATGTTATTCGCCGGATAACGTCATTCAGAGGGGAAACACGCGATTTCTGGAATACCCTGTACGCGGATATGCCTTGCATACGTATGCACATGCACGCACGACGCAATTGACGATAATATTAACGGGACGTTCGACGGGACCGCGCATAAAATAATGACGTCCGCTGGAAATAGCTGTATGCTTTCCCGCGCGGGCTTTTCACTTTTATAGCCCTCTGTAACGGATGGCGTGATTTCACTCACGCTGACACACGAATGCCATAAACGGGGATTTAGTAAAGGTAAACACTTCACAACGACCGCACCGATGCTGCGCGATGTGAGAGGAACCTAAGGACACTTGATCCTCTGAGAGGTTTGATCCCTAGCCATTATTTCGATAATGGAAAGATTTCAGGTTTTTTTCTTTCATGTTAACAACAGTGTTCATTCTTAACTATGGGAAACGTTAAATGCCATTTTTAACGCCGATAACAAGAGAATGAAGATATGTTTGAGTTTTCCGGGCGCTCAATTCTTTTTTCTCGTATTATTTTTCGTAAACATTCAATTGTTCCTTGAGTCGTTAGGTTTTGTAATTAGATTAAAACTCCTCGTAATGGGATGAAAGATTGGTTGCTTTAAGAAGGTAATTATAAGATCAGTCAATAAAAATCGGAGTTGTTTGCAAAAAATAAAGTGAACATTTTTGGAAATACTACTTTGACAGACACGATCCACTCCAAATTGAAGACATTTGATCCGCGGATGAAGTCTCTCATATCCTAGTGGCGCAATTCATTAGAGATACATTGACCCAATATTGGTTGTATTAACATTTATTGAGCAAATGTTGTCGAATGCGAAGCCAGCCAGACAAGCAAGTCTACAGGAGCAGATTTTGCACAGTATCTGCTTTAAATTTGGTCGAGAGCTTGCTAGCAGAAATATAACGGGATTTGCTAGCAAAGCGTGATAAATTCATCTGTTAATCTAACCTAACAGATATGAATTTATCATATATTGCTAACAAATCCTTTCCTTTCATTTCCTTCGATATTCAACCAAATCAAAAGGGGGGATCAAATGTCCTCAAGCTTCTCCTACTCGGTTGTTAGCGATCGAGCGTGTTAATCCGTTGAACGTGCAGTTTTATTTGTCTCCGAAGCCTTTCGCAATTCCGGATTCCGAGTGCGAACGATATCCGAGAGCTGTCGGGAGCAGCGAAATAGCGCCTGAAAATATGACTTCTTGAGGAAGTTGCGCGGTAGCTAATTCCGAGTTTCGCCCGACAAGTGCGCGGGACACTTCGCACGGTGCCAATTCCCGTTCGGGGAACGCGAGATGCCAATCGCGTTGTTACGCAACATACACGGTGCGGAATGCGCGCTCGAGATCCAAGGCACGGAAATGTACGAAGGTATAAAAATACAAAAGGCGTGAAGAAAAAAGAAACACAGAGATACCCGCGATAAAATCCCGAGGGCTCTCGCGAGCTCTCGGCTCGCGTTAAGGAAAGTGCATCTGGCAAATATTGATCGTAACAATCTGCGCTTTACGCCGCTGCATGCCACGCGCGAGACGCGTTCCCGTAATAAACGGCGAAATACGACGTCCGCGAAATAATAAAATCCTCCCTCGGCGGCGGAGCGCGACGATTCCGTGTATATGGTCGGAGCGGAAATTTTGTCGCAAGGGTCGGACGACGACGCCAAAAATGCGAGTTGCGCGAAAAAGATTGCTCGACCGAGCGTCGCGCGAAACTTTCGCGAATTTTGCGTCCGGCGTGACGCATACGATTTACGGAAGTGGCGATATCCACCCTCTCATGGGCGCCGGCAAGATTTCTCCCGAAGTCTGCGCCTTGGTAAGAATTTCGTCGAAGGATATTCAACGTGAAATTAGCACAAGCGCGAGAAACTTGCGGCTCGCAGTTTGCCTTTGGCACGTGCCGGCAAGTCCGTGAAATTACAGCTGTATTATGGCAATCGTAACTGCAAAACGATGATACATTGTGAATGTTCAAGTCACAAGTGAGCTTATAAGCCGTAAGCCGTTGCGCGAACGGAGAATATATTCGCGCAAAAAGTGAAATTCGCGACAAGAAGCAAAACTTTATTATTTAATCTCTTTAACTTCTTCCCTTCACCCGTTTCAATTTTACTTCGCTGATAATTCTTATATCATTTATCGCGCGTAATTCACATTTAATTCTGACGTTTCCGTATTTCATTCTTTTCCCCGCGAATCGCATGAGTGAGGCTACAGCGATCAAATTACCGATTCCTTTGTATGACAAAACGTAGAAAACGCAGGCGATACTCCATTATTCGAATTTGGAGTTAATCCAACGGCGCCGAATTCCCGGGCGTCGCGCGCCCCTTAGTTGTTGATATCCGTAACCTTTTGATCTTTATTCGTTGGATAAAAACATTCTTCGACATCTGACCTCGCATAACCAACTGCACATATTTCAGCGTCAGCCTTCCGCGCGCGCGCGCGAGCAACATTTCGCGCGAGTGCTTCCGGTATTCCGGCAAAACTGCGCCGGATTTATCACGGCGGTGTTTTTAAGTCCCTACGCGTCGATTTTCCGGCCGAATGCCAGAAAATTCGGAGTAACATCTTCTCCTACCTCCCCCGCAGCTGCGCGCAAAGTAGAAAGTTCGTCGATCGGATTCACCTGATTATCATCGTCTCTCCGGATTAACATTCTCGATCGCTAATTCCTGCATCGGCGCGCAAAATGCGAGCGGTACCTCTCGCAGATTTTTCGCAGTGATAATTTTTGCATCGTCAGTTTACGAGACGTCGGTAGGGGAGAGAGATCGCTCCTGACTCGTGAATTACAATTATGGCGCGCCGAAATGGTAACTGATATCTTCAGCCCGCTTAATCGTGACGAAAAGGCGGACGTTTTGTTTCAAGGCGGCGCGAGAAGCGGACTCGGTGTCGCGTGAATAAACTTACAACGGGAGTTTCGTGTTTTGCAAACGTTTCGACAAACTTCCACAGGGAACGGCCGCCGAATGTAAATGGCGTGTGCTTCCGTTGTAGACACGGAACGCGTGATTTCCGTCGACTCGCAGGAGACATCCGCGATTCTCGATTCCCCTCGAACGATTCCCGTTTATACGGCCTTCAAGACACATTTCACCGCCGTGCGTACGTGCGACATGCGTAACACACACACACACACACACACACACACGTAGTTGATACCAACAGCATGTACAGGATGGTCCGAGAGTACGGAAGATCTCTGCAGTGTGTCGGAACACGGGAATGCAAGTGAATTTATATCGCGCGGATCTCAAACGTTCCGATCACGAGGATCTTCACGCCCGAGAAGCCCGAGGACTCGAGAATCCGGGGACTCGAAAATCGTGAATCTTGTAGATCAAGGAGTTCCGGAACTCACGTTTCCAATTTGAGAATCTTGGGATTCCAATTCTATTTTTGACGCTTGCAATTTCCAACAATCCATCTGCACGTTCTCAATTAAAGTATCTCAGGGTTCTCGCTGTGCTATTGGGTTTTACGATTCTGAGACTATTCGCGGAATCTTGAACGTTACCGAGGAATCCACGAGATTTCCCGACTCTTTCGATATCAAAGAACGCCGTATCGCCGGAATAGGATTTCAGAGTACCGGGAAATCAAAAAGATTCGGCGAATCCGAGGAAAACCGTCGGCGAGTATCCGAGCGCGGCCGCATTCTCGGGTCGTCGGACTTTTCGATCCGCCGTCGAACTCGCTCACGAGTCCCGACGTTCCGGACACCCCCGGCTTCTCGGGATCCTCGTGCGAACCCCCCCCCCCCCCAACACCTGACACTCCGCCGAGCGTTCTCTCTTATTTTCTCTCGCAAGGCGATACTTCCGGATCACCCTGTACAGCACGTTCTCGCACATCACCACCGCCGCCACCACCACCCCTATCGGTACCACCGGCAGAAGTTAGTTCTGTCCCTCTCCCGCCAACCATGACCTGCATTCTCAAACGGCCGGTGTGTATATCAAAGGAACGGAGCGCCGACCGGTGGAATTCCAACGCCTCGGCCGCTTCGTTCGCCCTTTATTCCGTCCTTTCCGTTCGCTCGTAAAGCCCGCGATTGGCGGCTCGTAAAGCTCTCGCGCGTGTCAGCCGGTCGGTAAACGAAGAGCACACGGTTCCGAACGGCTTAATCCGGACTCGATCGAGCGCAAACCAGACCCAAGTCGCGTCGAAATTACCGATCACGCCTGAAACTGCCGCGGCGATCTTTCCGGCACTCAGTTGACTAAGCTCTTCGGCCAGCCGGCGGACTGAACTTCCGCGGAGTTCACGAACCCGGGAGCCTCCGAGTTTCCTATCAATTTACTCACGTCCGCTCTCAGGAACCGCGATTTCGTCTGTCACGTCGTTATAATGGATCATCCTCGTTGCAATCGCTCATAAGCGGAAGCGATGTGAACGGTTGCTCTCGGGGTGTGCCCGAGAAAATAGAAATCCCGGCTGGTCGTTTAATAGGCACGGTCGGGGATTCTAAAAAAAGCCCGCAGAACGGAAAAAAGCCGATCGATCTCCCGATGATTAACGACTACGTACGGCAAATATAGAACGAATCTGAAAAACTCGGCGTCCCTCGTTTGAGAGTGCAGGTGAACGCCGGTCCCCAACTTGAGTACACACTAGAGTACGACGTAGCACCCTGCAAGTCCTCCCTAGATAGGCCCCACCGTCGTTTCAAAGGGCCGCCCGCAATTACACCGAATGTACGTTCCGACCCGACCTTTTTCTAGCACGGCTGCCTTTCCCCCGTATTTAATAAACCACCACACGGTGGCTGTGTGTGTAGTCAGCGTGTGTGCGCACAAACGTCGGTGATCAGCGTGCAGGCAATGCACGTTGCAACGAGAAGAGGATTATAAAATAAGGCCGGCAAATTGTTGACATTTATGTAACCTTTAAGCGCGTTAGGGTGGGCGGGAAAAAGTGCCGAAGGAAAAAGCACGAGATTCCACAGAAGCGAGCCTAAGGTTTTCCGTCCCTGCACGCTGACGTTCCAATGCGATGCGCAAACTGAACTGGATACTTTTCTTTTCCGCAAATATTGTGTATCGCGCTATGAGAGAAAGGGGAAGATTCCCGCGCGTGCGAGGCATGCCGAGTGTTTTTGGCTTTCTCGACTTGACCAATTTTCGGGACTTCTTATGAGTGAAGAAGGGGAGAAAGGAGCGAAATATTTGGCATACACTCAGGAGTGCCAGCTTTTGCTACTCGCGCGTAAAACACGTTGCTCTCGACGCATCGCTTGTTTACTTCCAATTCCCGCGAGATTTCAATATCGCTATTTCAGCAAGGATTACTCTCACTCGCTCTAATTTCTTATTCAAGAGTTCGCGAATATTTCGGCTAGCCGCACCGTTCGGACCGCATCGTTCGGAGCGGAATTATAATCACCGTCCAAATCTGCCTATTACGATATTAACTTTTAATTAAATATACATTTCATCAACGTTCTACGGGGGATTTTGCACGAACCGTTAATTTATAAATAACTCAATTGCGAATTCTTTCTCGGTTAACGTAATTATTAGATAAGCCAACTTCGAATTAAATCACAAAATATCCCTTATTTACATTATCATTAAATTAATATCGCTTTGAAGCGCGTGCATTCATTTCAAATTAACAGCGGCCGCGTTCGAATGACAATAGAGTCCCCCTACCACCCCTAACGACGCGTTTCGCGCCTCTCTTAATTCGCGCAGGGAGAGTTAATCGTCGAATATCACCATGAAATATCGCACGAGTTCGCTTGAGAGCAGCGAATTAATCGGCCGGGAAACGGCCGAGGATTCACGCGATATCCGAGAGCCGGAATTTAATATTCAATCTCGACTATTGTCGCTCTCTTCTTGCGCCGCGTTTTCCCGCACTCGCCGGCGTGATAGTTGCGGCAATTTCTCTTTCATAAATCCGGCAAAAAAGCGGCCGATTACAGTCGGTTACACCACGCAACCGACTCGCTGCCGCGGGCTGCTCGCGGATAATGCATATTCCGCGAAAAAACGCAAAGCGATTCCGTAACAATAGCGCCTCGGGGTTTCATCCGTTCGATTCAGGGTGGGCCGATCATCTCGAGCGACGAGTGGATCGCCGGCGCTGTTCGATGTGAATGACGTGATTCCGATGGAAACTTTCCGATTGACGTTTTATCAAAATGTCGAATTTCGATTTTAGGGGGGAGCGCGAGTGGGGGGACGCGCGCGTTCGCGGAATGCGGATATTACATTCGAAAGGGGAGACCCCTTTGTCGACTTTTGTCGTTCACCCTTGACTTTTCATTCGTCACATCTTTCCCACGTCCTTCCCCCCTTCCCTACCACGTCGTCTTTTTCCTTGTTTTTATTCCGTCCGTCCTTTATTCCCCTTCGCGTAAGCAGCGGGGAGTCAGCAAGCCGTGCAGCAATCTGCATTATCGCGTCGCCCGCAGCGGACTAGTCGCGACGTCTAATTTTACGTCGGGGCAGATTTTACGAATGACTCCATTAGCGTTGGAAAATAGCGCCGGACGACGGTTCGACAAAACGAAACGTGCGACTCGAGCGACTTTGACGCGCGGCGTTGCGTCCTCGCAGAATGCACGGATGCGCGCGACGGCCGAAGAATTGGGCTGATGAGGACGAAATGGACGTACGTATCGCGCGGACGAGGTGGAAGGAGAACGACGCCGCCAGGAGAGATGTCCTGTGCGAGACATGCGGGGACGTACTAACGTGAAAGAAAGTTTTTGTCTCTCTCCCGTGAAAATCCCAACTCTGTGCTTTCCTCCTCGCGACTGCCATTGTGCGCAAAGTGCCGAGAGTTTGACAAACTCGAGATGTGTCAGGCGAATGCGAAAATTTGAGATGGTTAATATCGCCGCCCGCAATAATGATGTATATATGTGGGACAACGCACGAGACGAAATTGGAGGCGTGGAAATCAAGCGTCTACGTGTGATCGAATCGAATCTTCGGCGATACATTCGAATCGCTTGAATTCGAGTGCGAATTGAATTCGAATCGGATTCCCCGGGATTTACATTGTTACACGTTCATCTGAATATATGGTTGAACTACTCACGATGATATTGGAAGTCTTTTTTAAATGGGCGAGAGTTAGATCTGAGTTTCTCGGTTGAATCGTACGATACACGTGGCGCATTGTAATCGCGAGTCAACTGGAAAACTCGCATTTAACTTTCAACTGAGATCGGAGCATCTCGCGTGAAACGGAATTTCGAAGTTTCGAGTAACGACTTATATGGACCTGAAGTCCGTACTATTAGCCGTTACTTGAAACTTGTCTCAAGCGAGATACTCTTGAATTCAAAGTGGACGTGAATTTTTCAAGTGAATCACGATCACAGACGTGATATCACACATACACTATATGATACAATTGAAAAATCAACTCAAATTTAACCCTCAATTAAGGTCCGAGTATCCCACTTGAGACAAGTTCCAAGTAATGATTATTAATACGTTTCTAAGCCTCACGTATATGTGCGAGCTCGACGGCCTCAATTATCATTATCAGGACAACTATCGGACAATTGTTTTCGCAACGCTTACATTAGGTCGAACGGAGTTCATCAGCGACGATAATGACGGTCATTACGCGACGTGCCTCTTTAAATGCCCCCAGCTAATATCTATTAGTGCCCTCTGAAATATGGAACGAGTCTCGTCGGAACCGGGCGAACGAATTGCAGCCGATTCTCGGCCTCGTAATTATTCAGCCGGTCTTCACGAAGTACCGACGATGATTGTCTCACGGGGGATCTGCCTTCTCGAGAGTCTATCCTTAATGAGGACTAGTTCAACAACGTTCCGCGATTAGCTGGAATTAACTTTGCGAATAAATCGTCAGATAAATTTCAAGCGGCAAGATACATCTCCCGCCGGAGCGGAATGTAGGTGTTTTAATTCGCCAACGTTTGCCAACGTATTTTCACTCGGCATTCGCGCATTCGGTGAACTCTTTAAAATGTCCTTACGATTCCCAGTCTGGCCTACTAAACGGTAAACGATCGAAATGATCGGACAATTAAGGGTTTTGCGCGTGAAGTGCGCCGGGAAACGATCACTCGAAGAAGCATGGAACTAATTAGTGGCTCAAAACCTACTCCCGGGGTGTTTTGAATGCGAAATCTAATTAGGACGCTAAGTTGGCCGGACAAGAAGCCGGATGCTAAACCGAGCTTGCGGCGCTTTTTGCTAGCCAAGTTTTCTCGGCGGGTGGTAATGCGAAATAAATCTTATTTCGCGGCATCATTCGATCATCACGAGATACCGAGTCTCGAGATACCTGCTTACCACAGATGACAGCATCCATTTCGAAAAAGTTAGACAGAGTTAAAGCCGCAGCAACTATCTTATACTTAATACTGCGGAGAAGCAAAGTATATCGGAAAAGAGATTTTTAATCGGATGACAGTGAACCTCGCTTAGCATCGTCTTAATCCTTTTAAGGACGGTCGTCGCAAAGAAGCGATCTAATAAATCCAGGCGCTCAGTCGGAAGTCGTCTATTGGCAATAAAGCATTTTTACGTGTTCCCGGAATCGTAGAATCGTGATATACGACCATTTTGCACTGAAAAATAATCGATATGCTCTTGATATGCATTAGAGGAAATAGCGATGTTATGGCCTCCCGTTTACATTTTGTGCAATAATTTTGGCAACAATCAATATTTTAAAGTGAGTATCGAACGATTACGTTGGTCAAAGGTGTTGCTCCCACGATTTTAGACCCCAAGTTATGAAATATTTATTATTTAGGACGTTATATGTATAGCCGAATGAAATGTTAAACATCTATATATATATATATATATATTCGTGTGATAATACGTTCAAGTTTAAGAAGAATGAGAAAGTGTATATAATTGAATGCTAAAATATACCTTGAGCAACTTTCGAAATGCTCAAAAATAAAAATGCGTTATAACAAAAAACTGGCTGTTATGTAATGCCGTATCAGCGCCACTACCTCGCACCGCGCAGGTAGATCCTGAGAATGTTCCATGAATATCGTAAAAATATATCACATATATTCTCAGAATATTCGAGATGTACCGAATATACTGAGAACGTGCTGAGAACGTCACATCCTATGTTTCTACATCCTGAGTATATTCCAAGAATATACGAGATATGATATACCACGAGGGATATCGCGGGGATGTTCCCATTTGCATAAAACCACAGTTCGTTCAGTATAAAAATACCATACACGAATGACATCACACGCTGTTTGAGACATAACGAGGGGATGCTAAATGATTCCACAAGCAATCATTCGAATTCGCCGCCTCCGACACTGAGGACAAACCATATCCATGATACGTCACCTTCTCCTCTAATATTTCAACTGTTCCTTTTCCTCTTTTCTTTATTCAGATTAATTGCTCCGACAGGATTATCAGATCGCTCATGTACAACTCCCGTCATTAGAGAGCTGAAGATCAAGTCGGTCGGAATAGTGCTCGCGAGCCGACAATCGCGGTAGCGCTACCGACAGGAGGCGAATGCATTTTCCGCTCGCGAGGCCGCGAGGATTGGCGTAATCGCCCGATGAAAAATGAAGCGGCCTGCTAGCTACCCCGCTCATGTCGCAGCCGTCGGACGTGCCGGCGTGTTTTACCACTGGGAAAGTAGTAGCGCGCGTCGGAATGCAACGGTGGTATAGCGGAGGACGATGTGTTTCCCGGGCCGGGCCAGTAGTACATCACGCGCCGTGTCAGCCGCAGCGCACAGCCGCTGTCGTCGCGGTAGTAATGAGACGGGCGAGGGGAGGGCCGACGGTATACGGGACGACGATTGCTTTGTACGTGCACGAAACTCCGTTTTATGACCCGCTCGGCCACGATAAATGTGCGGCCGAGCAATTTCTAATCTCCCCCGTAGGTGGACCCGAGTGTCGAGGTACTTCCCGGCGAGATCAAAGTGCGACACCGCACCGTCGGATGATTAAAGGTCGCGACGAAAAGGCTCCGTTCGATGAGTTTGACGAGTACGTATTCAGGGAGAATTTATTTCACCCGGTAATCCTCAGGAGGGTGTATCTTCCTATCCGGATGCGTAGCGAAGCTCATCGGGGAAAAAGTGTTGCAACTTTTACCCGCGCGACTGTACACAGTCGGCTGATTAAAGGCTTGCGACACTTTACCTCGATGAGTTTCCCATCCGTCGTGTCCAAAAAGGGAATTAGTTTTTCAGTAATTCCCAGAAGGATACAGTTTCCCATCGGCTACGGGGGGTGCGTCGCAAAACTCATCGGGAGAAAAGTGAGAAAAGCCCTTTGATCGTGTCACTGTGTGTGTGTGTGTTCCATTTACGACGAACGCGCGCGCGGCCGGTGAGAGAGGAGGATTGCGATACTTTTACCTCGAGGAATTTCAAAATGCACTCGGTATCAAACAGGAAAATTTCTCTTCCGAGGGAACGTCTGATAAACAACCTTCCGTAGGATTCACGTCCGGACGCATTCTGAAGTTAATCGCGGTAAGAGGATTGCGATCCTTTTTCCCGTTAAGTGGACAGCCGACGACTCTCGATCGGACGTGGATGTATTTCGTGACCGACGTGTAAATCGTTTTGTTGTAAATTGGGGATCGCTCTCGGGGAGCGATCACGAAGAGTTTGAGCGGATCGGCAATGCACGCGGCTCGCCGCGAAAGTCATCAAATATGAAGGCAGAAGTGCGCTTACGCGCGCGCTCGCTAATTAATGCACGATTCAGCGCAACGCGGATCGCAGATCCGCTTAACCAGCCGCGCGGTTTCTCGGCAACGTGGAGAATTACGAAAGAGTTCTCTCGGCTGAGGCGGTCCTGACGGCCCACGAAATGCGAAATTAATTAAACCACACAGGCGTTATGTAAAGCAGCAGTTCGTTGAATTTTCACTTATCGACGTTCATACGCTTCGAATTCACTCGCGTCAGTTGTCATCGATCACAGGTACCGGGCGAATATCAGCACCAGGTTGTCACTCCCAAGTATTCCAATTAGTGAATGCATTCATTATTATTATTATCGGTCTACGAGTATAATGAAGAAATCCTACGTACTCACCGCGGTTTTGCAATTCTATAATTCTTTCCTCACTGAAAAAAAGGATTTGCAAAATCACCAAGATTCGGTTAAATCATTTCGACGAAATTGTTTGATTACAGTAATTCAATATTTGGTCGGCAAATATTCACCAAATTTTAATACTCGTTACTAGATTCTCTTTTCAGTGTAGGAAAACCTAAGATCCGTAACAATCGTTACGAATTATTTATGTGTTCCTATCCTCCGAATATTTGAGATATTCACGATTTTATATCTCTTCTCGATTAATCAATCAATATTAACCGAGTCAGTAATCTCTGTGCGCGCCGTTAGTTTCAAGTAAAATAATTACCTGACATAACGAGACACAAGACATTTCCGCTTTACTTCGCGGCGTTTCGCAATAACAAAAGAAGCCGGGAAAAATGCAGAGAGCGTAAACCGTACATCGCCCGCTATAATCGGCTGAAAAACTGCAAGGTTTTACCACGTCGTAATCGCGCTACGTAATATATCGCGGCGAGCACTTTTTCGCGCGAGACAGTCCCGCCGGGTCGTAATGATCTCGCAGTTAAATTCGCACGTTTCAAACATTTCCCGACGTTCTCACATTGTGACTGAAAACACCTGGTTTTAATTCGCCGTATCGTACATTATACACACGCAATATTTCCCCACATCTCTGCCATACCGCATTAATACTTACCACTGCAACCACTGCAATTCAAGTTTTAAACGCCCGCAATTCCGAGCTCTGAATTTTTTAATTCCTCTCTCTCTCTCTCTCTCTCGCACAAAAGCGAGGACATTAATTTCTCGTCCGTTATTTAATATTGCAAATATCTAACATTGCAGCTTATTAAGCCGCGATAACGGAGCGCAACGCCCGGCTGACTGATTGCAGCGTAGAATGTTGTTACATTAATGATACAATTCGCTTCGGGCGTGTTAATGAGTCGTGGGTCCGGTTGATGCTGTCCTTCCGGTGCGCGGCGTACGCCGGTGTGTCATAAGTATCTATTAATTATACGCGCATCCTCGTCGAGCCCGCGAGGTAATTACAAGAACGGATAATGGCGATCGATCCTGAGAATAGCGGCGATGTGTCTCATCACGTGACGCGAGCTCGCGGAAGATGCGAAGGAGCTCTCGGATGGGGAAAGTTTCGGCTGTTCGCGAGACTCGAAGAGTCCCGGATATGCAAACTTCCCCGGCAGCCGAAGTTCCAGATGCGCACAATTGCGTACTAATGTTTCGGAGTTTTGTCATCCGTCGGCACGTAGACCGAAAAGTTGCCGTGAAACGTCGAGGAAGTAAGCCGAGGTTCGGGAAGGAGCGCGAGATCGTGGCGGATTTAAAGATTCAAATCCGGCGAGTTGGAAGCGCATTAAGAGCGAGGCGCGGTTAGCGTTTCATCCGGAGCGGCCAGGAGTCCCGGACGCGTGTATGAAATTTCAACGGCTGGCGATTCTCGAGTGTTGGCTTTAAGGAGGAGGAAGGGAACGGTTGAGTTCCGGCGAAATAAAACGGAAGCGCTTCGACGGCGTCGATTAAACGACGCTCGATCTTAATAATTCCGTCGGCGTGTTTTTATTTGAGCGCAGCTTGGCGGCACGGCTCGACGGCACTCGTGCCACGTGTTGCGCACACGTATTGTGCACGCAGCATGCAGCACGGCCGTTTTCCGCGAGGATTTCCGCGAGATCCCCCACGTGCTGAATGATAGAACGGCGTGAATGCAAACGATAACGGCGCCACCATGGCGAATTCATGAGCTTCGCCCTCGCAGGCCACCATCAGCTAAATTTCAAATCCACGCTCGTCCTGTCGCTTTTATAGCGCCTGCTCCAGCGCTGCGGAGAGATTCATATCGCCGGTATTTAACGCGCAACGCGGAAAATCCAGTTTTACGTCCCGCGAAGGCGCTGCATCGCGCGCGCATCACGCTCAATGTGGCGGACTGTAATTCTTGACATTTCGTTGAGTCGCGTGCCGAGTGCAGAATATTTCAGAGAATATATTCCGAAGTGCATTTTTTTATTTTTCAGAACATATTTTAAATTCTCCTGAACGGATATTTCTTTCGTTTTTTTTTTCTTTTTGAAAGTATTCATTTTTCAAACTCTAGATTTCCGGTTTTTAGAAAATTTAAAGTCCCGGAACTTTGCGCGTTTGACATTTTATGTTGAACTTCGAACACATTTTATTTCATTCCAAAAAAATTTCTTCCACTTTCACGAAAAATACGAATTTTTCAAATTCAAAACTTCCCATTTTTAGGAAACTCACAGAGCTTCTCGCGAGTTCAATATTTTATATTAAACCGCAAGATGCATAGTGAGAATTTTCAAAATGAATTTTTATCCGATTTAACTGCAATTCTAACATGTCGATTTGCAAAATTTGAGAATTCCGGAGATTTGCGAAACGAGAGAACGAATAAGCGCGCCAATTATAATACCACGATATGATAACGTTTCATTCTCGACGACAGCGGAAAAAAAAACAGGTTTTCTTTGCGGAGGAAGAATCGTGCCTTCTTTATCTTCTTTTTCCCCTCTATCAAAGAAAAAGGGAGAGCGCGATGAAAAGGAGCTCCTCCTTCTTGCCGCTTCGATCGTCCGTTTTTTGCGGATGCTCACCTTGGTCCAGCTTTGATCGCAACACTTTTTTACGTGCAACTAAAAACATAGCCGCAAAAAGGGGGAAGTTGATAGAACGGCTATCTGAATCTCGTTCAAGATATACAGAAGTTTCTTTTCTTCCGCTGCTTTCCGTTCCCCGTTTGTCAGGGCGTGCTTAATACACAGTAAAAAAATTGTGTATAAATAAAAGTCTACTGAAAATGTATTATTTTAACACGGAAAATATATTATAAAGTACACAAATATATATTAAATTGACATATTTATCTTATTGACATATTACTTTCTAACATATTCATTTTGTTAAAGTTGCACAAAAATGTCAGTGGATCTTTATCTACACAAAATTTTTTATTGACGTCAAATTGTGTAACCGCTGTATCTGTACGCGATTGAGAAGAATTGTATACCTAAAGATTAGTACATATTCATTATGTGTTTTATTATATTCATACTTCTCATTCGGAAATTGGCTGAAAATTAAATACGTATAAACGCGCGTAATAAGCGATCAAAAGGTAAACTTTTTTGAATTAATGTAGTTGTATTTCGTGATAGTCACTAATTCGAGAGAAAAACAGAGAAAGAGAGGGAGGGAGAGAGAGAGAGAGAGAGAGAGAGAGGGGGCCAATTGAACGAAATAACAAATGCAATCAAGAATTACATTTATTTATCGTATTATTTCGATCGTACGATATTTGAGTTTCCGAACGGAATTAATGGGATCCAACGTGACATTCAGCGCATTAAACTGCAATGACGTAAACTGTAGATAACGAAAGGTAAATCCTATTTAATAGATAATGTCAGTAATGAAAAGGTTACAGAAGAAAGGAGGCGGTCAATAAAGAGACACCAAAGAGAGATCGATGGTGAAATGTGTTTAAAAATTCTATCCTACGAAATCCGTGGAAAAACCTCTGTTTGACACTTTATCTCCTCTAACATCGATATTACCATAAATATTCTTCGTGTATGCAAATATCTTTGTAATGCAGATATAATTTGTATAATGCACCACGCCCCACGCACACAAAGTCTCGCAACTTCTCCGCATCAGCTCGTGTCCGTTGTCGATGGATGGCCCGTTTGATTTTATATCTTACGTACCACATACCGTACATTTGTCAAGGAAACGTGTTCCCTACGATAGAAAGTTTAGTAGTTTTCCGCGCGATATTGTTACCCTCCGATCACTCACTTATCCTGCGTCCTGCGCCACATTATTGTCGCTCGAAGTTTTTCCATTAAGGAAGTTTTTTCATTGAAAACTCGAGCGGTGATTTACCCGCATTCTGTGCGGCGTGGCCCGCGTTTTTTATCAATTGCGCGAATGAAAAGCCGCTTCGACGATAACCGGGGGCAGTAGCTCTCGGCTTTCGCGATTCTGTAACTTCGGGCGCATCGGTGTCTCCTCGGATATGAAATTTCGACGAATTTTTTCGCATCCGGAACTTCAACGATCGAGTGAGATCGAGTGAGATCGAGTGTGTAAAGCTACGAAATTAACTGGAATCGACGATTCGAGATCCGAGATACAATTTTTACGCCGGCCAACGTGATCAATTAACCCGCGGCAACGCGTTGCCCACGGGACGTGTGTCCAGACCGCGGGTATAATCCACGTGGATTCGTATAATCAACGCTTTTACGGATCATCGGTGCGCACCTGCGCGCGATTATACCGTGATCTATCGCGCGCCTTACGTAAATCACCGTAATAGACGCCATTAATTACTCGTACGGCATACTGTTTCGCTCGGCGCGTCTCCCGCGACGGAATCCGCGCCGGATCTGTTTGCACCTCCCCCTCTTCTTCTTGAATAACGCGGCATTGTACCTCATGAATTATTGATACCAATATCTCGATATCGAGTCTCACCTCGGGAGATACGCCTCGCGCGCAAAACAACGGAACGCTGCATATCGATTGCGGCCCCCGCGCGTGGAAATTAAAAAGCGATATGGCGGACTCGACGTGAGAGAGAGAGAGAGAGAGAGAGAGAGAGAGAGGCGATATAAAACGCCTTGACATTTATGTCGAATGTGTAACTATCCCCCGATTAACCCTGAGTCCTTGACACCGGTGAGGATCCCAAGGACTCTCGGAGTTTTCAGACGGTGCGCACACAGGCAGCGGATCGGCGCTGTCGAAACTCGCGCAGCCCTCGGGAGATCCGCGCGTTCGAGAGATTGATTTCGGCGTTTTCGAACTCGGCGACTCAAACACCTTCGGCTTCGGAAGTTCGGAATGCGGCGACTCACCTTTGAAATCCTCATCGTGGCGCGCGTTTCGGTATACGCGCTGGAAGTTTCGGAAGTAAAACTCGGCGAGACCTTAAGACTCTCGGAAGAGCCGGCACGCCAGAGCGCGTCGTATCGATTCCGGCTGTCGCGTGGAAATTAAAGGACGATAGTGCCGGGAGAAGCACGGCGGCGGCGATATAAATCGTCCTGATATTTATGCGGAATGCGTAACAAGCAGCCGCTGAAAAATTCATGAACAACCGTCGCGATCGAGCCGCTCGTCGTCGATTCGAGCGAGACGCGCGAATGCTCATTCGCTGGATTCCGCGGATCTGTCACGTATCACACGCGATTACGAGAGCATCGGCGAGCTTAAGCATTACCGTCCGACGTTTATGCGTCATTATTCACGGCTGCTCTTTACGTTATTGCGGCCCGAGAGCGATACGGTGTGGCACATGCCCCGAGTTTATAAATATACAGCACGACCTAGACCTAGAAATAAATGTCACCCACTCTTATCTTCAAATGCTCTCGCACGGACTTCCTCTAACGAAGCTGCGCCGATGAATTATCATTCCGAGGGTACATCTCTGGCGTATAAAAATAGGGCCCGGAAAAAGAGAGGAGAGAGAGAGCGGATCGGCTCGGCTTCTTCCATTTGCGGACGGATCGATTTCGGATTAGAAGAGAATGAGAGAATCTCAGCAGCGCCGGCGAGCGCCGTTGCGTGCGCATAAAAAACCGCATAAACCAAACACACGAGCGGGATCGTCGTCTTCCTTTGCTGAAAAAATACCGCGCGTAACGCGCCTCTCACGCTGGCACCGGCTTAAGCCGGGCTCGTAAATCGTAATTCAGCCGGAGGTGCCGTCGACGTTTGTTACGTAAACGGATCCCGTAAAATAAAGGAATCTACAGATGTATGTGTGTGTCTGTGTTAAGAGACGCGCGCGCGCGTCGAGAGATCTTGACGCCCGTGTCTTCCGTCTTCACGGGAGAGCGATTTTGCGACGGAGCACGGCAATTTAATCCAGTTCGATCGCGAGGGGAACCGACTTTGCGGTACGCGGCAAATTTGTCATTCCCATGCGTCTCAATATACCCGTGTCACGGGTCCGTTATTACGACCGACGTAAATCCCAGCAAGGATTCCCGCGTTAATTTCTAGCGAGCGCGGCTCGGGAATATTAGTTGCGTGCGGGAGGGGGAAGGGGAAACGAGGGTTATTGACCAAGGGTTATTGGGTAGTTCCTGCCGAGGCGCCTGCACCACCATTGTCGGCCGTCGCTTTTATCGAAATTGCAAACTCTATAGACCCTCCTACAGGCAGCCGCCATTTACTGTATCTTTACGTGGCGCTTCAACGGACAATATCTCGATAGAGACGAACATTTACGGCTCAAGTCCCGCCGCCGAATGAACGGTGAATTTACTTGCTAAGTTTCAGCGTTTCTTCCCCCCGACCACGCTGACTAATGAAACTCGCGGGAACGAGGAAGAAAACTTAACAACAAAGGGCCGTATAAATTAATCGTTTTCAAGATAGTTGCCTTCGTATTCGGTAAACTATGTTCCTCTCTCTTTACGAGCAATCCGAAACAAAAGCCGGAAAATTCAGAGACGTGGAAAATGAAAGGTCGAAGAGAAGCAAACATTTCGTGATCTAGAGATCGGAAAATCGTGGGGGAATTTTATCGCGATAAAGTCGAACGGCGGGAATAATATTTATCTTCTCGTTACAATCTAATTTCGACGTTCCCGTTGAACGCTCATCACCTCGTCGAAGGGCTCTAAAAGCCGGAATTTTCCATCCGTGTAATTTCGACGGCATGATCAATGGCGCAGATTTTACTTTCGCTCCGTGAAAACCACTTCCATTTCCTTTCTCCCGCGTGCAATAAAAAGACGCGTCCGGCCACACCCGCCATTTATATCCGGCTATAACGTTCCGTGTGTTTTAAAGACGCGGATCCGTCAGGATTTCTTAAAAGCCGTTTTCAAATGCAATATTTTTATCTGTAGGATGTTCTACTCTTGACGTTATACCGAAGTTAGTAATTTATTAGACGTGATGATTAGAAAGTTATAGAACTTCTGAAAACATATCACCAAGGGATAATCCGACGCTCGAAATTAAAAAGTTCGAGAACAAAGGCTTTAATTATCGGAATAATCGGCGGTGAATATGAAAAAAAAACGATTTTTTAGAAGCTTCATAATTTAACCAATAATGTCTTTCATCTTGAAAATAATGAAATTCGGAAGACTGGAGAGCGGAAACTTGGACGCTAAAGTTAATATTAAATGTTAGCGAAGTGCAATCTTCGAAATTTAACTATCGCTATCAATTAATGCCGAAAACTTACGGTGAACGATAGCTTCGGTTTAATACCATTTCTCCCGATACGGTTTTCCGAAATTTCGCTGGGATTAAATTAAGCCGAACGAATTTCGGCGACGTGCGCACGACACGAATGGATTATTAGATGTTGCGCCAGCGATAATGACTTTGTCGGTCCCATTTACTCCTCGTTTCCCTATCAACCACCCTCACCGTGTCTTCTACCCTCATTATGTCTATCAACTCCTGCATCAGTTCGATAGAATACGATGCTCCCTCCCCGACCGTCAGTCGTTCATGTCCAGAGTTCCTACCGGATTTCCTGCCTAAGTAAATTCACCCACTGCGGGATTTCCACATCCCACAATACCGTTGTTTGGAAACTAAATTGGCAATTAAATCTCAAATAGACTGGAACTCAAATATACATCGATTTTTTTGTATGTTTTTTTCAGATATCACAATTGTTTCATATTTTGCTCGGTTCGTCTGTATGCACGCACGGGGAAAACAATTTTGCTGGAACAGCAAATTTTTTGTTAATACAGTGACAACGAAAAGACTCGTCAAGATTATGCATTTTTGATTCTGCCGGCTAAATTTTGTCGCTGTCGCAACGACATTTTGCTACAACGTTACGATTATTTTTTCCGAATAACAAATCTTTTTATTACCACTGTATTGATAAACAGTTTGCTGTACCGGTAAATCATTTTTCTCCATGCGGTCCGATCATCAATTTCGCGCGGCATCTGTCCGCAGAACCGATTTTTTCGCTCTTTCGCTCGCTCTATCGACCTCGCATTTGGCTCTTGTGCCAAAATCATTAAATTCTCGTTAATAGATAGGGTTAAGGGCTGCTGTATACTCCGAGGTATCGATAAAGCTAAGAGGATTCCAGAGGCGTCCGTTTTATCGTCACTTTTTTGCTGGTGGTATACTCGTTCTCGGCTGGACAGATTTATAAATCTTCTTACGCAATTAAAGTAGGCACGTTAATAAAAGCGGGACGGATCGACCGCGCGAATGAAAGAAAGTTAAGACATTATATCGCTCTCCGCTGACTCTCAACTCCAATATGGCGTCCAGAGTTGTAATCCGAAGGTAACTTTATATTAAGAAGAAAATCGAGGAGGATCGCAATCATAAAATACACGATCGCCACTT
Organism: Dinoponera quadriceps; assembly: GCF_001313825.1. Lineage (NCBI taxonomy): Eukaryota > Metazoa > Arthropoda > Insecta > Hymenoptera > Formicidae > Dinoponera > Dinoponera quadriceps. Next base: position 858,305 of record NW_014556754.1, read on the forward strand.
CCGACGCTCCCGGCGGCGGACACGCGCGCACGAAGGGGATGAAACCGCAGGCGCGATAACGCGGGGGTAAAATTACGGCAAATAGGATACTGTGTAAATAAACAGTAAAGACGGTAAACCGGCAATAGGAGGAAGAAGGTGCGAGGAGAAAAGATGATGCAGGGGTGAGGAGGGGAAACGGAGTGGTGCCGTGAATAACGCTGTTTTAAACCATTGTTTGGACTCGCCTCGCGTTTCTTATGCTTTCTTCGACCAGCGACACTTCCGGCGCGCATCGTCTTCTCGCTTGGATACGGGCTTCGCAAATTGCGAGTCCTGAATTCTACACAGTAAGAAACATTTTGTATTTGTGTTAAAATCGTTCTTTACAATCTTCCGTTATCAATTTTTTGCGTTAAATTTTTAATCCGCGTTATGTGTTAATTCAACATATTATGTTCATGTTTTCTCAATAGTTCGTGACATTTGAGCTGACATTTAACGTGCGTTAGAACAGCAAATTGTTCATATAGTGACGGCGAAAAAATTTGTTCGGGCAGCGGAAAGATTCGTCAAGAATATTAATCGCTATTTGCCGGATATCCGGGTAGTGAAATAATTTGGCTGTGCCAGCGAAATTTTATCGCTGTCGCAACGACATTCCCGCTACAACAGCGAAATTATATTTTTCCGTGTAAGAAATCTTTTTGCTGTCACTATATTAACAAACGATTCGTTATTTCAGCAAAACTAGCTTCCCTCCATGTGGGCTTTTGCTCTCCTCGGCAGTCTCATGGCGTTTCGGGCTTTTACGATCGCGATTCTCGTCGATGTTTTCGGAATCCTTACAGCCACCGGGCGAGAGGATTGGAAGGTCCTGACAAGTTTACACACAGATCCAATACGTCCGCCCGAGATCGATAACGTCGGAAACGTATCGTTACATTTTTAGCTCGATGTAGATTAGTTCGTTTCTGCGACGGCAGCCCCTCTGGGATCCCCTTAACGTTCCAGGCTAATCCGGGGATGAAAGGACTGAGGGTTAACGCGCAAGTAATACGAAACGCGTACATCTCCCGCGGACCAATGGCGCGTCGCCGGCTGTAATGGGCAAACGAAGCGATATCTCGCCGAAATTGAGCAGACCAGAGGGGGATGTTTATGCGGCGACCCCAATCGCGCGGGATCTGAGACGGGAGTGTCGCGCGTGCGATCATGGGCAAAGAAACGAAGTCTCGATTCGGAAAGAGACGATCGTTGGTGGAAAGCCCGGGCGCGAATTGGTCGGACGGCAGTGAAAACAGGAATCCTTGGCCGTCCACGGAAGGACGAAGGGATCCTCGGGAATGGATAAATGCGGTCGGTTTGAAGGGAGAGCTTCTCTCTCGTAAAAGGAGGATGCGGGGGAGAGTGAAGGACGGAATGAGAGGGGAAGAGTGGTAGAGAAGTGGTTTCTAGAGACAGGTGCGTCTCTGGAAGCTCAGCTTTATCGGCTGCATTGAGACCGGCGGTGTTCAGCCCCGCGCGCTTCCGTGGACCGAATCACCCTAGTAGGTTGATACAAAGCTGTATCAAAACCTTCCCCGAACCATCGTCGCGCTACGGGGATAATTCGGGGGACAACCTGTCTATCTGTTGATTTATGCAATTTATGCGCATTATCTGGAATGTTAACCGAACGTGATCGATGTGCGAATGCGTTAGCGCGACTGTTGCCCTTACAATAATTACACTAATTACATACAGCGTGCGGCTGATTGCGCGCATTCAGTTCTGACACCTGTCCGAAAACTCCATAAAGCTGAATCCGCGCGTGTCGCGCCGTCGTCACCGCCCCGCGCGAAATATAATTCGTTCCGCCGATACTTCGCTCCGCTGCTTTCCGTGCAGTGGCAACGGTTTTGCGAACTTCGAGAGCGCCGGTATATTATCGATTTTCGCGTAGCCCGCGTAGCGCGTCAAAGCCGAGTTTCCCGACGGCGTAATTAGCTTTCCATCAAAACGCAGCGAGGGAATTAGTCCTCACCGCCGGCAGTGTTGTGAACCGGCGTTCTTCGCTCCTTTCCAGCGCGGTCCGCAGGCAGCTCGGAGGAATGCTCGGAAATAGTTTGATCACCGTGTGTCACCCTCGAGCGTCGTCGAGCGTCGTTGAATCGGAAGAGCCCGGGCGTGCTGCGCCCGAAGAACTGGCCCGTTTGTAGCGCGCGCGCAAACTCGATTTTCCGCGGAAAGAATCCCAAGCATCCCTCGGCTCGGTCAGCCGGTGATCGATCGGTGATTAAACGAATTACGCGGCCGACATCGGCGTTGCTCGCAAATTTACCGCACTCGGCACAAGGGCTCTACACTCCCTTCGACCGGGTTCATTACCTATGCGTGTCCGACGGATGCAAATCGGACGGAGAACAAAATCGTTAGCCGTAATTCGCGAAGAAACGGGGTACCGCGACGCCGGTCGATGTGTTAACAATTGTCCCGCTGCGATCTCGTTTAAATACTAATTCAACTGAAAGTTCCATTTCTAGAGGAGCTTGCTGTTAGAGGGGAAGACAAATGATTTTCGGACGGAGATGACGCGTTGTCCTCGGAAGAGCAGAGAGAGAGAGAGAGAGAGAGAGAACGCTCCTCCGTGGGATGGAAAGTTCAAGTGCGAGCAGTACTTGCTAATTTCACTTTCAAACGAATGCAAAGTTCTCGCATAGGTGAGTACCTGCGACGACCCACACGCGACGCGCTATTTTTATTTTCACCGACCACGTGTTCAATTCACAACACCGTCGTCGGGGCGAGCTGCCCCACACGTAGGGGAGGCCAGCCGGCTTTGATAAACGAGGGAGCCATGTGGCGCCACGTCGATACCCTTCCTCATCGCGGCTAACCGCTCGGCGAGCGCATTTTTGCCGCTTTACATCGAGTGTCAAGGACGAGATTACGGCCAGGTCCAAGTGTTAAGGATGCGCGGGTCAGAATGCACGCCTCGTTACCGAGCGCGTTTTGGTCGAACGTTCGACCAACGGCGGCTTAGCCAAGGACCGGCCTTTGCACGGAGATACCGCTCACGAGCATTGTTCGAAAACAGATCGCCGGGGGAGATCGCAAATAGTTGAGAATACGCCTCGCTGACGAGCCCACAGGTGTACACGTCCCCCCCCCCCCGCGCGAATAATCCAAATGTACGGTAAATTGCAGCTACATCTATAGGCGCTTTCCTCATGCCAGGAATCCGCCAGCCTCATTTCTCCGCGAACACTTCTACCAAATAGGAATTCCTTCTGAATCGCGGTTTCGCCAACGACAGCCGACTCCCCGTTCAAAGGCAGCGAGCTCTGAGCTCCATGTGCGCGTACACAAACACACACACACACATACATACACATACATATATATGTACAATAAAAAATAAAATGTAAATTTTTACACGTCCCGGACATTTCATTCGAAATTTTTAATCAAAATAATTCATATGTCGTGTTATTTGTTAACTAGTTGAAAAATGTTATAATGAACTGACGCCAACGCCTTCCAACGGATGAAATTAATTATTTTAATTTAAATTTTATTCGTAATGGTAACATTTGGTATTAAATAAATTGACATATTTATAATGTTATAATAATCAACTGCAACAAAGGCTGTTTTCACGCTAAAAAATTTATTCGTCACTTTTTTCATTTGCATTCTTACGATGCCGTCAATGACTATGCCTGAAATCTTCTTAATTAAGTGTTATTTAGTTGATACGATTAATATTATATTTAAAAAAATGTGTTTGCCACACTGATGCGGCTCGAGTACTCGGGATCTTGAGTCACCTGCCTTGCGTACCACAACACCGCTATGTTTTAGCTACACGTGTATTTCGTATTGTCTAAGTTTTAAGATGGCAACTGCTACTGCGGATGAAATTAACACACCTTGTCTGTAAATTTTAAAATATGTCGCCAATAGTATTCAGTAAAATTGGCATCTTTGTTAATCAATAAAGTACACTGAAACTATATAAAATATGTTATCCTAACATTTACACACGTTGAATATCGATTTAATGCAAAATGTTGAGATAACAAACACAATATATTAAATTAACTAAATAATTGTGTTGAAAGAACTCGAGATAATATTCCATTTTAAATGGTGTACATAAAATATTAAGCCACTAAACTGATATAAAATACAACGTATGAAAACGTCACGAAGATAGTAACGTGCCAACTATACGTTAGATTTACACCGAAGCAATAATGAAACATTGGTGACGCAAGAAGATCTCAACATTCGAACGCAAGATCGTTGACTCAGGTCGCGCACTGACTTGACACGCGAGAGAAAGGATTAGCCTCGCGCGCTCCCACGAAACGAAGACGTCAAAATACGCGGCTTTCGTGCTCGCCCTTAAAACTCCGCGCTCATCCCCGTGTTCGCCACGACGTTATCTCACGGCGGCCACCCTCGAGCTGAGCAATACAATTGAAATTAGCCGGCACGCAAATATGTTTACACGCTTACACGCGACAGGCTTGTACGCCGATTCCTCTCTCGTCCCCGGACCCCTCGTGGTGGAGCCGACCGAGCGTGTGCGCGACGAGGTGGAGGAACGGAAGAAGCGCGGCGGGGGTAGCGGCCGTCGCGCTTCGCTCTGCTCATGGTGTCGTGGCCGCGGCGGGGTGGGCGCTCGGCGCGGGGAGGCGAAGGGGGACCGACGAGAGGGGGTGAGCGCGAGGGTAGCTGCGCCGCCGAGACGGGGTTGGAAGGGAGCCCGCGGAAGGGAAAGGCTTAAATGGGGAGCGAGACGCAGTCCTGTCGGGAGCGTCGCAGCGGGCGGACGCTCACCACCGACGCTTCTCTCTCTCGCTCGCTTCGCCTCGCTCGCTCTATTCCTCCTCTCTTTCTCTCCTTCTCCCCCTCTCTCTTTCTCTCTTTCTCTCTGTCTGTCTCTACTTCCCCCCCTCTCTCTCTCTCTCTCTTTCTCTCTCTGTGTCTCTTCCCGTTTGTCAATCTGTTTCACTCGTCCATCCTCACAACCCCCGTGGAGAATCCTTGCGAGCCGTATCCTGGCGAGCATCTTTTCCGGATCCTAGGAGCGGGCGTCGCTCGTTCGTTCGCTCACTCGTTCGCCCGCCTGTCACAGGCAGTGTCCGTTCGCACCCCTTTCTACCCCACTCCCTTCGTCCATCCCCCTATAGCCGCCCCTCCCTCTCTCTCTCTCTCTCTCTCTCTCTCTCTCTCTCTCTCTCCTCCACGTTCCCTACCCCTCCCCTATGAGCACGGCGCGCGACAACTTCCTCGTGAGTCGCGGGATCCACCGTCGAAGCGGAGGCTGCGCCTTCGTTCGATCCCTCTTCGAGACGACGACGACGACGACGGCGGCGACGACGACGACGAGACGCTGTGATCGATGAGCGCCGTCGGCAGCGCGGGGGTGGAAAAGGCGGCTCCGTTGCCGCGGAGGGCGGCGATTCCGTCGCGGAATTGACGCGAGTCCGCTTCGAAGCGCGCGCGGGGGTGCGTTGTTCGTCGAGGTGGACGACGAGGAAGACGACCGACGGCCGTCGGCGATGACGCGACGATGATGACGGGGATGACGGAAATATCGCTGTCGCCGGTAACAATCGCGCCTCGGTGCCGTCGCATCGCCGGGAAACGCGAGAGGAACTGATTGTGCATATTCGCGCATGTATATATTAAATATCGAGTGTTCGCAGTCTACGACGACTGATCGAGATCGTCGATCACTGCCTTCGTGTGTGAGGTAGCCACCACCTGTCCAGTAGAGGTCCACGGATCGCGAATAAAATATACAAGAGAAAAATCACACACATACACACGTACACGTAGACGCGAACGCGCGAAACGATCAGTGACGAGAGTGCTTCGAAGAGAAGAAATTTGATCGGCGGGACGTTGCGCGACGCAGAATCTAATCTCGACAATATTCTCTTCTCGTTGCAGATCTCGTGTGAGATCGGCACCGAGAGCCGCGACGAATGATTTCCTATTGCCGGGGAAACGGATGTCGCACAGTGAATAACGATTACCATTGCCGTGGTAAATGAGGGAAAAGGTGAATCGCCGGCGAGGGCCTTCGTCGGGCCCTCGTCTGAGCGTCGGACCGACGGTAGACCGACGAAGAGGGGACAACAACGGGTGAAGATGTTGGAGCGTGAATAGTAAAATCGGTATATAATAGCGCGATTACGCGAGAATAGCGACAGATAATGGGATCTTATTAAATGGACGAGACTATAAAGGGAACGGGGAGAAAGAATGAAAGTTCACCGTTCGTACAATACGCGAACCGGCACGATCTGGGCGAGGAACTTAATTAACACGGGGGGTGGGATTAAATAATGCAGGGATGATTAAGGCCGGAAACTTTCGGATTTACTAATATATCGCGTATACTCGGCTGAACTTCATCCCCGGATGACTTGAAAAATCACCCACGCCGACGTCTCTCGGCTCTCATTGGACTCCCGTTAACATCTCCGCCGGGCGAACCGACGCGATTTCGGCGGAGGATTCGAGTGAAACGAAATACAAGACAGGACCTGAACGATAAATCAAGTCCGTGGTTTACTACAATGAACGTAATATGCGTAGACAATACAGCTGGATACGAAGATCGTTAATAAAGCGGTGTAATTCACTGGTGGGGAGATCCTAGATAACGCAAATTGAGATGAAGAATAGTAGAACCGGCGAAAGCCAATTAGCCGGGTCGGGACAATACGACTGGGACGAAGTACGACATAACGATAGCGGATAAACGATTAAGTACAGCACATTAACTTCTAATATGTAAATTCACCGGGTTTGCGTATTAAGCCGGAATCAATTTATGTTTCTAAATAATAGAACGAAATAACATCCCGGTAACACGTGTACATCATTTATATTTATTAATTACGTTTATTAATATATTAGTTATAACTATTCGTCATACGCGCAGAAGGGAACGTTTGTATCACAGGATATCACAGGAATGCTTCTCTCCGACTTGCACGAGTGGCACATTAATGTTGGGAAAATATCCGAGCACGGGCGTAAAACAAAGAGTAACGTCGAAGAGAAGGACGAACGGGGGAGGCAATAACGACGCGTGGAAAAATTACGATCCCCCTTGACTTGTCTCGAATGTCGAAGTCGCCTAGTTGAATAACTCAACGGCGAATAGAACTCGACGACGTTCCGCCGAATTTGCGGTCGTCAAGATCTTCTGGCTCGCTTCGTTAACTCCAGGCGCTCCCGAAGGCGGATAGCTCCGAGAGCACGATAAGAGCAGGACTTGTGCGGGACATTATTGCTGCACAAGCTGGAATCGCCAGTGGTTACGCAAGTGAATGCCTTTTATTTCGCCGGTCGCGAATTCATCGTGTCGAGACAGTTTCTCTTTTTCCATTCTTTCCGACTTGAAAAGAAACTCGCACACGTACGCGTGTAACGTTCCGGACGCGCGTTTCGCAATAAACAATATTCGCGAGCGCTTTGATCAATTTGGGCATGAATGTCCTTTCACTCTCCCTTTGAAATTAGCAGAAAGATCCGCGGCCGAGAGCGACGGCTAAATTTTCCCTAAAATATGTCCGTCATTTGTATCGTGGAAAACGAGCTCTCGTTACACAGGGGAAAATTCATCCCCTTGTCGCATTTAGATATTTCACGTAGAAACGGTTCCTTTTTTGTAATAGCAGTTCTTACCTAATGAGAAATTTACTAATACGCGAAACCGAGTCAGAGAGATCATCGGAGACTACATAGCGGGGAAATTCGTTCGAATCGTTCAATTTTCTAAGTGTGAGCAAGCGCATAATTATATAAAAGTAACAGCTAATGAAATTACACGGACTAACCGCGAGAGATAGCAATTATTTAAGTATAATTTTATTCAAACATTACCCAGATCTTGTTCCCGGATAATATGCGGATTAATTTAATAATAAGGAAGGAGAGTAAAGAGAAGGGCGGGAGAGAGGGGGGAGGGACCGGTCGGCTCACACGGTCGTTAAAGGTATTTGCTTGATTAAAAATTCGCCAAGCGCGAGTCTCGCGCGCGCGAACACGCTCGTGCGATTATTATATTGAAAATTGATCGTTTGCCCGTTACGATGAAACACTCTTGGAGCGACTCGCCGCGAAAGGGGACGAAAGCGCGCGCGGATATGCTGAAATCGTTCTGGTTTTTAACGGACCTCCTCACCTTCGCGCGGAAAACGAGAAAGACGAAGCGCGGCGTGCGCATTCCACATTTTTTTTTTTTATAATAAATACGACAAAGTCCTTTTTTTATCGAATGTATGAAGATAAAGCGCGCCGGAATATCTGCCGATGTGCAAGTAAAACGCTATCGCGCGACGCGTATAAGAGATTAACGTCCTTGAAATAACGAGACTGCGTGTTCGCAAGTTGTATTTACATCGCAGTATCCGATTACGATTTACGTTGTTCCAACGATCTCGACGGTCTCCGCACCTCGAATTCTCCGGGGATCTTATAAAGAGAAGCGCGAAACTCTCCCAACTAGCTCGTTGTATCAGAAATGCCGGAGCATTAAGACCTTTGACAGTTGATTTATCTCGAAACTGTTAATCATCGGTACTTGGGGCTGCGACTAGTTACAAAACTTCGCGTTCTTCGCGTCAACCTATTCGGCTTTGAGATAGTTGGTCCCGTAAATTGGTTTTTGTTAGGAATCCCTTCGAATTTCGACAGGATATTCGTCGAAACGATCTCTACGCGATCTCTACACGCATGGAAATTACGAAAAGATTGACCATGTACAAGCTGAGATAATTGAAATCAATGTTAGTACGAAAATCTTTCGAGCTTCTTCGTGTTATATCAACTATTACCTGTCCAATATAACAATATTTTCACGGGCCAACTACCTTAAAGTTCGATTTGACAATCTCTCCTCCAGAGACTCGTCGGTCTCTTCCAGATAAAAATCCCGGAGAATTTTCTAGGAATGTTCAAATCTTCCATTCTGTATGCTCGCACGCAGTTACTCGAGTCTCTGGAAGCGTCAGCCTGCTTGACTTGAATTCGAAAGTTCGACAAGCTTCGCGCGACAGCCTAATGCACATCGCGCTTATCAACTTTTCGTCTTGCAACAAGTTTGTTACATAGATACGTACATACATCCACACAAATACACAAACATACATATATATATATACACATACACAGTTAAATGATAATTCTTCAGACCTACAACGCGTACCGTATATACCATTTACTCGAAACGCGCGACCAGCCCCGTCGACATACATCTCGGCTGCATCTTCCCCGAGGGAACACGAGGACAATGTTTCCTCGGCTTGAATCCGATCTCGAAACTCGCTTTCATGGAAAGAGCCGGCCTTGTTAGTCGCTACCGTGATGGAGGAGGAAGAATGCGAGGATGGTAGCAATCGGCCGGCGAGCGGAAGGAAGCGCAGTCGCGAGGTGCTCCTAAGAGGATCACGGAGATGCATAGTGTTGCCGCGATATTGCCGCGACGTTGCCGTGGCAAGGACGTCGAATCAATACAGTGTTATCGGTTATCAAGTGTTCGCTCGCGAGGCGACGTACCTCGTTGCGATGACAAACGATCCCCGGCGTTAATTGCGGGGAATTCATTATCCCGGAACTCCTGAAGCGATTCCCCGAGACGCGAACGAGACGTCGTCGAGCGCGAGATCGTAAACGCGAACAAATGTGAAGAGTGGTGCGATAACGTAATCGATGTGTGGAGCGCGCACCCTCGAATCGTCGACGACACGAACGATCGCTCGTACGATCGCGCTTTTAAATTAGCACCTCGTCTCAGCTAGCCCCGTTTCCCGTCGCCGAAGGGCTTGAAACTCAACATGAGCGACTCGACGGAGCCTGAGGAACGATCCCGCGCCGCAGTGCGGTCGATCGAGTTCGAGCAAGTGCTTCTGTTCGGTAACGAACAATCCGAGTTAGCCGAAAGTGCCAGCGACACACCGGACTCGGCGGATCTCTCGAGCGGGAGGACTTGAGGAGGTGGACAATTACACGTAAATGTCACTAAACAGGTTGGTAAAGCGACGAGTCACCCGATAACCTCTTTCTCTCCCTCTCACCGGTGCAATTGAGATCATTGGCGAGCTAGAGACCGGTGGACGACGGGGAACCCCTCGGCGAGCAAATTGTATCTCGATTTCGCGACTTTTTCATTTCGCATCTGACATCTCGGCTAACGAACTAAATCATTTCGATGCAAGCAAGATAATACAAGTGGGAAGAAAAAATTCGTTTTAAATCAATGATAGATATTCTCATGCGTAAGCAAAAATATTGTAATATTCTTAGATCTTTAGTCTTGATTTGATTGAATTTGTATTAATGCCATTATTACTTGTGCTCAAAATTCAAAACTAAAAATCTTCTAATAATAAATGAGAATATCTATCATTTATTTAAAACCATTTTTTCTTCAGCACACGTGTCGAAGTTTGCAGAGATTATCTTGAGCTGAATTATCGATTAGCTTATCGATCGAATTTCCGCGGAAATTCAGACAATGTTATAATACCTCCGATGACATCGTACATCGGACTATCTTATATTAAATATTTGGTTGATGCGAAAGTTCGTTCCGTATTTTAATCAAAACATACATATAACATTTATTTTAAATTACAATCAATCAATCTTAAGTAAACGTCGTTTTGTTCAATTTAACCCACCGTCTCTCCAGAAGCTGTGCGATCCCGCGTGCGTAAAAATTCTGGGATTTCTTAACGAAGAGCTAATTGAAAAAAACTTCTGCGAACTTTCGCACCAACCCGATATTACAAATTATCCCCCTAACTTGAGCAATTACCTGAATGAACGAAGGCATAAAAATATCGAATTACAAGTCGAGCAGAAATTGTTGTGGCGCTTTTCACGCGCGACTTATGAAACACCGGACACAAGCGCGACGTTACATAACGTCGAGCGGCATTTAAATAATTCAGTTACAACGCCTAAGTGGATTACAACTTATTTGTAATAAGTAAGATTGCGTATCTCCCCCTTGCCATTCTCGACCGAGTGATCGAAAATTAGGCTACTCGGAAGATACTCAGATCACATACCTCAGATACCGTGCCAGTGGATTAGGTCAATTACTAAGAAGTCCTCCAACCGCCCGCTGATCTCTTTTCATCCCGCGCGAACTCCCAAGAAAGCGCGCTACATTCTCAGCGCGCACTTCCCATTGAATATCGTCGCAATCAGCCGCGAGCGAGTCGCTTAAAATTTTCTTCGCGTGTTTCGCCTCGCTTCGCTCCGTATCGCCCGTCGTTGGCGTCGGCGTGTACGAGTGATCTATCAAATGGGTCGCGAGGGAACGTCCCGAGGGACGAGAGAAAGAGAGAGCGATCGTAACGCTGGGAATAAAATAGCGATTTAGCGGGCCGAATGCTAAAAGAAAAAAAAAAAAAGAGATCGTGATCTAATAAGGCAGTGAGAAGAGGCGAGGAGAGCTTGTGTATATTCCCGGTGGAACTGCGGTTAATTCGTCTCGATACGCGACCGATAGACTCGAATTTTCACCCCGATCACGTCCGGCGATCCGCAACACGGCAAGTTGGTGACGATGGCTTCCATATACGCGAATCAGACAATTGGGACACTTTATCATTTCGCTTCACCGGCTGTAACAGGGCCGAGAGGTGAAAGGGGGGGGNGGGTAGGTGTAAACGGGGTCGAGGAAACAATATTACACTTATTGACGGGAAGGTCGCTCTTAGGTCGCAATAGCTGGCTGAAGTTTGTTGGTGAAATTATCCGCGACGTGGTCCTTCTACGGAGATGATTTTCAAAAGGACGCCACTTCGACGCTCTCTCCGGATTTTACAACGTCGGGATGTTATCGGGAAACACACTGCGAACGCGAATAAAATTTTATGAGAATAATTTCGGCATTTATACATGCAACGCGTAGTATCGACCTTAAATATTCCACATGCATGTTTCAAAAATATAAACTGTACGCTGGTATATATTTTAAAAATCATTTTGCTCGTCATTATTATTGTTGTTGTTGTTGTTGTTGTTGTCATTATTATTATTATCATTATTTGCCTGCAGCTGTATCCGGTATTTTTATTTAAACGCGTTCAAATTGTTGAGCTAAATTTTCCACCTTCAGACGTTGTGTGAGTTTCTCTACGGAGAATACAAGGGTGTTGTAAGACTGGTATGAATAATTTCGGCCGAGTTGCTTTGGCAAAAAAGCCATTTGGTTCTCGCTGCAGTGTGGCAATGAAATCGAGCGGAAACAATTAACTCGATGCGCGACGAGTTGGGTCAGGAAAATCGTTGGAACTTTTCGGGATCAGCCAGTCGTCGCTGAAAATCCCGCAAGGTAATCCCGCTTTCGATAGAACGGAGGCTCCCGCGACACTTCTCGTCCGAAGTGTATAGCTTTGTCATTTCGTCGAGCTCCGACCGACGATCATGAGAATCCTCGCTGAAAGTTTCCCGCGTAATCGCGACGTAATGGACATCGCGGCCCGGTTTTATCATAGCGCACTCGCTCGGCGCCTCTTTGCACCGGCGAGGTCGGGATTTTTCGCCGTTCGGTGCGCAAAAAGAAAATAAATAATGTTCGCCGGCGAATCGGGTCCTCCCGTTCGCTCGGACTGAAGTAGGAGGAAAACTCGCAGAGATTGCTTTCGTTAGGGCCGAGGCGGGAGAAAGATCACAGAAATCGATTTTGCTGAAACAAAAGCGAGAGAGGAATTCCTGGTAATTGGTTCCGCCGGGACCGGAGAGGAATTATCAAAATGGATTTCGTTAAAATCGACTTGAGGGGAAAAAAATTACGGAATTAGAGGAACTCACTGTCGAACGTGGACGTTGGAGCGAATAACATTACGGCACGATGCGATTGTTCGTAAATGACGTTGAATCAAATTGCAATCGTAGACCTCGCGATAAGCGTTGTCCGCATTTTCGCGGGATATTCCCTCGGATTTTACACGCGTAAAGAGCGAACACCTCGAGTGTACGTAGCAGAAGTGCGATAAGTTGAAGCTGCAGGCCTCCACCTCCCCCTCCCGCTGCCCTATCCGCCTCCTTGATATTATTTAGGTTAATAGGGAAAGTTCGAGTAAACTGTAGGATAAGTAATCTCAGTCGCAAGAAAATTCAGTTGCGACTAATTCCCTCGGCTCCATTTTAGTCGCCTAATCTCGAGTTCGCGAATGAAAAAAAAAGAAACGGTGAGAATATCAGGGCAGTATGCGAGATTGAAGATTTCAAACGGTGTACGGCGAGTTCTCGGGGCCGGAAGACCTTAGATTCGCGTTTCCGCGAGCGATGCTAAGATCCGAGGGTATAATTCCCTCTTTCGCCGTCGGCGAAGACGCAAGTCACGTTACTACACCCGGAAAAAAGGGAGTCGATGGATGAAAGAAACGTGACGGGCTAACGACGTGCGTGTGAGTGCGAGTAAAACTGCATAATGGTCGGTGCTTTTCTTATCTCGCGGCTTTCATTCGCATGCAGATTAAAACGCCCGCGAGGTCTCGTCGGAGAGACATCCTCGAGCGCTAAATTCACGGTAGAACTGGCTCTCGTCAATTTCGCACCTCGCGAAAATGCGAAGTAAGGCTGAGTGAGATGCATTTTAAAGGGAAAGCTCCGCGTTAAGGAACGCGGAGTTCCGAACTGGGGAATGTGGAAACAGATTTTTTTCCCACACGCTCTCTCAATTCTCCGCCGTGAGGACGAAGTTCGCCGAAGGGTTCTCTCTCGCCAACTGTGACTTTATTATTCACAAACAAATCTCTCTCTCTCTCTCTCTCTTTCCTCGTGAAAGTTAAATGGCTGATCTCGATCGGTGATCCAGTTCGAACAAGCGGATTCGACGTCTTCCGGCGCGAGAGATAATTTATTTAGAAAGAAAATTATATATTCCCGACGAGGGCTCGGTCTATCGTGAGTTAATTAAATTCCTCGATGGCGGTGCTCCAAAAAGACCTCGTATTACGCAAAGCAAAGTTCCGGTTGACGGATGCGACTATCAACGCCGACTGAATTAGAAGCGGTTCTCCATTAAAAACGCTTACTCGCCTTCGCGGGCTATCTCTCGCGCTAGGTAAACGTAATTAAGTGGCTCCCACCCACTTTCTTACATTACTCTCTCGTCGAGATTTCATTTCTTTTCCGCGTGGAACCTCGCCGGCCGATGGACGCCCCCTCGCATTTCGCACGGCTCTCCTTCCACCCCCGTCGCAATTTATTCCGAAGTGTCCCCTCAGTTATGTAGCATGTACAATGTTCCACTCATGGCACATACTACAAAAAAAAAAAAGAACTGCTATTTCACTCGTCCTCTGATATATCGCGTGATTCTCCCGTGTTCGGCTACGATTGTTTAATTGTTAAAACAACAGTGCTCCCAGCGCGGGATCTGAGTCCGATATCACGGTTTTTATAAAAATCGGCGTGGAGCTTGAAAAAACATACCACGGAGAGGGACCTCGTGTTGAAAACGGGGGGAAAAATTGCGACTGCGTAATGAGAAGCGACGTATAATCGAGTTTTAATCTATTCGCTGGTAATACCGTTTCCTTGTCCGCGGACAAAATTCGCGAGACTCCTCGCGACTAACATCCACACCGGCTGTAGACGTTTGAGGAATTTTCCTCTCTTTGTCTTTCTATCTTCCCAGCTGGCCGTCTCCTTCTCCCCTTTCGTTTGCCCTTGACTTGGGATAAACGGGATTAAAAATTTAGCAATGCGACCTACAGACGATTGATCGCCGGCATTACTTGCGCACACCGATGGGTGACACGAGCCTCTGCCGGCGGCAATGCTTTCCTCGAAAACTCGATATCATGCAAAGGGACATTTATATTCGTTTGTTGGCGCTTTTATTCCTTCATCCTTGTTCCACCGGCGAAGATAGAGAGAAAGAGGGAAAGAGAGAACGTTTCTACCTTTAATCGAACGACTCGGTTGCAGTGTGAAAGGCAAACGGAAGATTGACGGAGTCTCGAGGAGTCGGAAATCGCGCGCTCTAAATTTAAAGGGAACAATTCCCTTAAAACATCGAAATTCACGAAACAAGGAGTTCGTAAAACTCGAGCTCGAGAACTCGATGCACTTTCGAAATAACGGTTGACAAGTAGACCGGTCGGGACGTTAAAGTTAAAGTACTCTCGCAGCTTCGGATTTGAAAATGCAGGAATCCTGCTCTGGTGCGCTGAAATATTCAAAAGATCGCGTGTCTGAGGGACAAGGGGCTTGCTTGAATAAAAGCTTAAAAACTGTCCCAAAGCAGGCCGGCGATGCTCGCGTCGTGTGTACGCGCGCTCCTACTTTTTCCCCATTGAAACCGTAGAAATCGCGTTCTGCGTATATCCGCGCCTTTATAATGGAAAATGTCTTCGCTCCCGCGACAATATAAAACTTCCGAACCTCGTGCTTTTTGTTTTTACTTGCGGCGCGGTAAACTTGACTCCGAAGTCCCGGAACTATCACGGGCGCGCGGAAACGCGAGTATGCGTCGATCCGGAACGTGTCTTGTTTTTTTTCCTCGACGCTCCGAGACGCAAACGTGAAACGCGTTGCAACTCTCCGGTTGTTCTTTCGCCCCGCTGCCTTCGTTACTGCGTGCCGTTGAAACTATTTCAACGCCGCTTACCTATCCGCGAAATCTACGTAAAAACAAAAAGAGAAGATGTAACGAAAGAGAGAACGTTGCGAGAGGGGGAGGGGGGGGGAGGAACAGTAGCCGAGGTAGCTCGGTTGAAAATTGCCTCCGTTTTCCCTACTTTTCCCATTCGGTCGAACGAGCGCCCGAATATTTTTCCTTTAATCCTCGGCTAGCTCGAGCGAACGGCTCCCGCGTAAGGTAACAGAAGCGGAATATCGTAACGTGGTCGGGAGAAACTTGAGACTACAGAGAGGAAGGGGGGGGGGGAGGGGGTCCGAAAGCGCGATGGATCAGAAAATACGGCGATCCGGCGGATTCGAAGGAAACAATCGACGTGCAAAACGCGAGGAGTGCGCATGAAAATTGCAAGAGCCGCGTGCGGGAATCGTGCGGGTCTCGGCTCACCGGATTCCTCAATTTCCGAAATCCGAAAAGGGCCTCCGATGAAAATTTAACGCCCATAAAGATACGAGAGATCCGGGAGTCTGAGAGATCGGACGTCTTGAATTTTCCACGAGCGAGACCCCGGGAAGGATTCCTCTTTCCCTGCGAGACGGAAAGAAATTCTCGACTTAGGGAGGATCCGAAGCGCGCGTCCGTCGTAATTATTTTCTAAAGTTCGCCTGTCTCTCTCTCTCTCTCTCTCTCTCTCTCTCTCAAGTTTTCCGTCGTCGATGGAGCCTATCGCGGAAACCATCCCCTCGGAGGCACAGCGCGGTGGCACGATAACTCGGAGCGCAAACAATCCGTCACGAGGTAATCCCAATGAACTCAAAACGAAGGCGATATCGACGGATGCGAGCGGAATGATCCGGGAAATACAATCCCACCGTGTGCACGCGAGCCGTGAAATTACAGCAGAGCCGATTAGAAAATAGCGGACGCCCGCTGTCTTAACATTTTCTCGAGTGTCCTGCGGGAGATGACTCCTGCATAAGGAAAGGCTTATGGCGGCACGTACTTTATACCACGTTGCATCGTCCACGTAATGTCGGCAATTTGGTGGAACGTCGCTCCTCCTTGTAAAGTTCCGTTCGTTAAGTAACGCGCGCGCGCGGTGAATAAATTGTCCGCAATTTCCATTCTCGTTACCAGCCGAACCGTTCCCGCCGAGCGCGACAATATCACCCTCTGTCCCCCTCCCGTCCCTCTTCACCCTCCTTCGCCCCGGAAATCATAAGCTCTTTATGTCGGACGATCGATATGGAATAATTCCACTTTCAATATGGCGAATATTTCGCCGGTTTGTTAATGGCCTTCGTGCGTATGCGTTGGCGCGCGATATCCACCTTAAAGGTGGATCGCTCGTGTCAGCTAAGTTTTGTATTTTGTATGTGATGATAGAGTAAATAGAGCGAGTGGTATTTACGAACTGGCGGTGTGCATTTAAACGCGCGAACGAGGCGCGTGTACGCCGCCGGAAAACAGTTATCGAAGAACCCGTGTGTTTATTTCCGACGAAATACATATGAAGGAAATCGTTTCGCCGATTTGCCAATAATGCGGATATTAAAAAAATCGAGCGGCAGTATGTATATAGCGGAAGTGCAAACGAAAAGGGGAAATATCCGATATGCAGAATTTTCGTGGGGGAAAAAATGCCGCGGTATCGGATTTATCGGCGGACTGAAGAGAGGTGCGCGCACGAATTCGAATTCCTGAGGCACGTGTAATATTTATCACTTCCGGACTGATCGCGGCGCGCACGCTGCGGTAAGTCGCCGCGATTATAATCGAACGACATTGTATATCAAGAGAAGCGAGCCGCGCCGGAAGATATGAAGCAGCGAGCATTCATGTCGACATAAATATCACGCATGAAAAACGTGACGAAAATGATAACACATCAGCTGTGTGTTAATTTTACACCGAAGTAATAACAGTAACAAGTTAGCCACGCGGGACAATTTTCATACTTGGAGGCGAGATTTCCCACCGTGTATCAACAATCAACGATCGATCGTTATTTGTCGCAGACCCGGCGAAAGGAGATTAGCCGCGCGGCGTTGCCGAAGTTTCGCGCCGGCGGAATTTCCAAGTGCTCCCGCAACGTGGTGAAATTAATAAGCGCAGCTGGTCGAATATCCTTGTTAAACTCCGGCGCGGAGTAATCCCACGTGACTATTCCCTTAGAATTTCCGAAACGCGAAATGCGTGGTAATACGCGAGCAATTTTCGATGCGCTCTCGTTCATTAACGGTACTTGCGAAGTGCCGGTGAAATTTCTCACCGTGTGTGTGTGTGTGTGTGTGTGTGTGTGTGTGTGGCCCCCAAAATTAATCCCGCTGGTTCAACCCAGACGCTCCATAGGTCTTCAGAGGACTCCGCGCGGACATTTCGCGTTTTATATCGCGCCGCCGCACCGACGATCGACCCGACATCGACGGCCACGCTCTGAGAGACGTCATTCCGATTCGTTAACGAGCGCGGAATCGATGTTCCCGTCTTGCAAAATCACGCGTTCCGCTGTCCCCTCCTCCCTCCTGCCATCGTTGCTGATATTTTCGCGATTCCTCGCACGGCTCCGCTTACGTCGGCGGGCGCGAATTTCGCCCGCTGCAAAATAACGTCGGCCCGGCCGTTTTTAATTGCGCAACCGAATTGCGCGAGGAGCCGGACAGAAACAGGGCGTGACAACAATCGCGAATTTATGAAAGAAAGGAAAACAAAAAGAAAAAAAAAAAGCGCGCTACCAAGTCGGAGCAAACATTGATACGCGACACATCGTCCCCGCTGGCAGCGTTCCCGCGAGCAGCCTCCTCGTAATAGCGCCGGCCGATTTTCTCGGCCGGCGGGAGCTCGCTGGGAAAACAAAAACGCGCCAGGTAGCTTGGATTTCGTCAATATTGATACGAAATGGCGGCAAGGAGGGACGGACGAACGAGCGGGATTATTTTGTGGGGAAACACAGCGGTGGGAAAATCGCGGCGGAAGCGGGAATTATCGCTGAGTATTCGCGCGCGCGACCACCCGGTTTCGGCCCGATTCAGCGTCCCGTGAAACGAGAGCGTGAAACTTATCCGGCGTGAAACTTATCCGGGGCGCGAACGGATAACGTTATATTCGCCGTAT
Source organism: Dinoponera quadriceps (assembly GCF_001313825.1). Taxonomy (NCBI): domain Eukaryota; kingdom Metazoa; phylum Arthropoda; class Insecta; order Hymenoptera; family Formicidae; genus Dinoponera; species Dinoponera quadriceps. The sequence goes on from NW_014556754.1 coordinate 877,017, forward strand.
CTGCTGAATTATCGGCCACCAATTATACACAGGAGCCGTTCACGAAGCGCCAATCTCTTCTCTGCGAGATTATCTCCCGCGGTTCCGTTAGAGAGACGGAGCGGAGAGAGGGGGGGGGGGATCTATGGCATA
>NW_014556754.1:877156-883114 GCF_001313825.1 Dinoponera quadriceps
GGGGGGGGGGGGATCTATGGCATAATCGGCGAAAACTGGAGCGAGACGAGACCGCCGGGGCGAACAACGGAAAGCTGCTCCGGCAATTATCGTTATCACTTGCGATGGACTTCGACGCGACACACGCTTCCCCCCCCCTCCCCCTCCCTTCTCTCCACCTCTCTATATCCCTCTCTAAGTTGGCGATGCCGCGTTATATCGTCGGCACGACGCGAACGGACAAAAGTGCGACTAACGGACGGCCGTTTATCGTCGCGAATTATCGCCGGGGCCGAAGTATGGCGCACGCGGCACTTACAGTCGCGGAAATTAAAAGGCGAGCGATCGCACTCGGCGATATTAATGCGTGCGTACTCGGGAAAAACCCGATCGTGAACTTCATTAATTCCGCCCCCTTCTCTCTTCCTCTCTTCTCCTTCTTTTGCTTTCTTTTTTTTTTTTTTATTTATTAGAGCGGAGAAGTGTGAATTATTCATGAGCAGTTGGCGACCGATACGTGTGTTTCAAGCGTGAAATATTCAGAGGCGCGGCCGCTGGCTGCGCGACGCGCGGTCATTACGATTTTATACAACAGGCTCTCGCCGCCTGTGTTAATAGGGAACTCGACGGGGGCCTATCGATAAATTCAAACGTTATTGATTAACAATCAGCCGTTGGCGATAAATCAAAGGCGTCTAACGTATTAGGAACCGAATGGATATTACCCCAGCCAGCCGTCAAATTAAACGTGTGACAAGTGAGTAATCAGGTAATCAGACTGCGCCGCACACACTTGACTTGTCCTTTTCCTCGCGAGTTTCGCGACACCGCCTTCTCGCTCTGACTGGTGGGATACCGACAATACGACAATGTACCGAGTCGAGTGTGAAACCCGAGTATCGAACACTCGACAAATACGTGCCGCGGAGATCATATTCTCACTATCTGCTTCGCTCCAGCTCCCTCCCCCCCTCTCTCTTTCTCTCTCATACTCACTTTCTTGTTCTCCGTCTCCGTTTCTCCGCGACTGCCGACAGTTTTATCGCCTTTCTCGGTGCGGGAGGCAACTGCAAGTCGCCGGAAAGATTGCGGCTTCGCGAGAGGAGAGTTGACTTTATTAGACGGACGCGAAGGAGGAAGAAGAATAGATGGAAAGGACTCGGGCAGGAAATTAATTCGATTCAGTTCCGTGAGGAGGAACCGAGCCGCCGAGATACGATTCGCTCGGAGATGGCGGGGAGGTAACATTATATGGGTACTATAAATAAGGAAATGTAATAAAATCATGACGGCCGGATGAAGAATGGAGAACGCGAAGCGAAAAATTAAGTTTGAGTTAACATAAAGAGAGAGAGAACACGATAGAAATTAAAACTATAATTTTGTACCTTCATCGCTCAGTGAAAGTTCTGAAAAAAAGAAAAATATGTACCGTTTGATTGTATCTCCCACTGCGGAAGAGTTTTATATTCTAATCGGATGCATCGTTCGGTCGGAACAATGCCTTTAAAGACCAGACCCGACGGCTAAAGGGGTTAAAACGGCTTGGAAACGTCGGCGAGTGTGACGCTTATTGTTCCGGCGAGGGTGAGAGATAGAGAAGTACGGGGCACAGTTGGCGCTCTCCTTCCTTATCGCGGCATGAGCAATCGCACAGTGAAAGTGAGAAAGAGAGCGAAGCTTTATCAGGCATATACAAGTTTAAGATTGCTCGAGCCAATCAAGCTTTGAATTAAGGAAGCCTCTCGGGAGAGACGGTCTCCATGACTACCATCCCGTCTCTGTATTCCCCTTTCTGTCCTACCTCAATAACACACACACAGAGCTTTTCCTCTTTCTCCCCTCCAACCCTCAGCCCCCGTGAGAAAGGTCACGGGGTCACGCCGTGCGAAATCTCCCTGCCGGTGCATTCCGGCCGCTATCATCAGCCTCCCCTCGTTGATTACCCGAGATCGTAGTTAAGTGATGTTTCACCGTCGCACGGCGGCGAAACGAGAATGAGCCTCGTGCGCCGGTGCCTTGGAATCCGCCAGCTTACGTCCTCCTCCTTGCGGATTCCTCATTAATTCGAGCGGCCACGACGGTAAATTAATATTCCCCGGAAAACTGCGACCGAAAACCTCTCAATTCCCGGGATTCTTATCGACTTTTTCGCGGGAACGAGAGAAAACAAAATAGTAGCTTACGCGGAAGTCGCGAAATGAAACTGTAACAAGGAGGGAGAGAGAGAGAGAGAGAGGAGCGCACCCACAGCGATACTCCCCGCCGCTCTAACGCCGATTCGCGAACGTACAACCCGTGGAAGACGTTACGCACGGAAAATATAGCGGAGGATCGATAGACTGCACGTAGATTCGCGTACGTGTGCAACCCCATACACTGGCAGGCAGGTGCATGCGCCCCGTGCAACGCATGCAAACGTACGTGGGGTGCATCGACGAAGCGGCGAGCCGTGCCGCCGGTACGTCCAATATATGGAGCGGAATCGGATGGTGTGTACGAAATACAGGCTGACAACGCGCCCACGTGGCGTGAAGCGTTCTGATTTTGTTCGTCCTTAGCGGAACGCGAGAGCGTACCGGGGCAAATGCAGCGGCGATCGAGTGTAAATTTGGAAAGGCAACGGTGCACGGAGAAAACAAGTTTCGCTGGAACAGCGAATTATTCGTTAATGTAGCGACGATAAAAATATTGATCACGGGAAAATAATCTTATTGTCGTAGCGAAACGCCATTGCGGCAATAAAATTTAGTTGGCACAATCGAATGATTTTACTGTTTATATATCCAGCAAATAGCAATTAATATTCTTGACGAATCTTTCTGCTGCCGAAACAAATGTTTTGCTATATTAAGTAATTTCTTGCTATTTTCACTATAGTAACAAACAATTCGCTGTTCTAGTAAAATTTGTTTTCTCCGTGTAGTAAACTTCAGCTGTATCATTAAGTTATTATTAAGTTATTATTATTATAAAGCCATTATTATTATTACGTTATTGTTATACGATAATTAATGAAGTTCTTTTAATAATAAATTTTAGTTATCATTCAGCGATTATTTGGTAAATAGTTTTTTTAATAATATACGTTTCAGTTTTTTTAAAATATAAATAGGCCGTATGAAACGGGAGAATAAGAAATTAAGGCGGGATGTTGATATGTTCCTCGGGATTTTATAAAGTTCGATAACGATATTTTTATTATAAAATTCTCTCTCCAATTATACAAATAATAATTGTCGCCCCTCGATGGCTCTATGATACCCATTGAGCACGCAGTGACCGCTCTCGAACAATTTTGTGGGAACTAATAGTCCGGCCGCGTCGAAGGCTATTTTAATGTCACGTTTGATTTAGCGTAACAATTACCGCGATTGACCCCGGCACTTTGCGCCATTACGTAGGCGGCCGGTCATTTTCAAATTTTCAATCTTGTGAACTTTATGACGAGTTCCTTCTATTCAGTGTCCCGTGTCGGGGTTTCATTTTAAAATTCTTTTGACGCACGGACTTCGCCGGCTAACGCATGGAATTCTGTAACTAACTGCAAATCAATGTTACATTCACGATCTAGAACGTGAATAATTTAATTGTCGATTTTATTCGCTCAACGTAAAGATCAGATTCTGGTATTGGACGTATTCGAAGCCGATATTGGGCGCACGAGGACGTGCGGACGTGACGCTGAAAGTACAATAACAACAATGGAAGCAACGAAACAGGCGAGATTGGTCTTCTTCGTTAGTTTGTTTACTCGGAAGGAATCAATTAATTCGTCAACGGCAGCGCGCACCGAATCAGGACGGGATGAACTTTTACTGATTTCCAAACAGCGAGGGGAGAAAAAAGGACGAAACTCCGACCTTTCTCCCTTTGTGCCGGGCTGAAATCGCAGCTCGTACTTATTTATTCTGTCTGAAAGCTCGCGCGAAAGAACGACTTCGCTCGCGCTTTCTCGGCGTAGCTGAGGGACATAACGCGATTAAGGGGTGCGCTTTGTTACAGGGAAACCCCATTTAAAGCTCTCGGACGAGGTGCTGAATTTTTGATACCGTATCGCTTCGATTTGCGCGAGGGATCGGGTCGCAATGTAGGGATCGTAAAAACGCGACCGGGGCACCCGTTAGCTCGTATCGTCGTCTGGTCGGCTAGACGGAATAATTTCGGTCGATCGAAAGCCGTCGCGAAGTTCCACGGAGTTTCGGCTGGAAGATTTCTCGTGGCCGCCCACGCCACATCGCCGATAAATCGGGACTGTGCGATTGTTATCGGGACAAGCCGTCCTCCTGCGACAGTCGTCGTCCGTTTGGCGATTGGCTTAACGATCGGTTACATTTTGGTAAAAAACAAATGAAGATGTATCGAAGGGTGTATAAAACGGGAAAATAATGCCGTTGTGTTTCAATCGAATTGGCCGGCGGCGCCGTAATTAGAGTAAATCTTCCCGAAACTGTAGATATCCTGTCAATTTTCTACGATACACGGAGAGAATATTGCAGTGAGTGTTACCGTAAAAGTTTGTAATGCTAGAATATACCGGAATTATTATCGAAATTACTATGTGTGTTGTAACCTTTAGTGATGTATATCATGTGTGTATTGCTAAAGATTGCAACACACATAGTAATTTCGATGATAATTCCAATGTATTTCAGCATTACAAACTTTTCTAATAATTTCTATTACAACATTTTCTCCGTGTAGCAACGTGAAAAGACTGTAAATGATTACTTGTAGATAAGATAATACTTGCTAATGATACTTGTAAAACGAATCTTGTAAATGATAGACTGTAAATCTTCACGGAAAGAAAGGAATTAACTTCTACAACTAAAAAGTAGCCCCGCAGCTGAAAATGAGCTATCACGGATAAAACTGAGCTGTCCATATAACGCAACTGAAATTTAACTTTTTCGTTTAACTAATTCCTTTTATCCCTGTGCCTGGTTTTTAGTTTCCGCAGCTAGAAACCGGCCGAAAACACAGCTAAGGGCTAACTAAATGACCTGGTAACTGAATTTCAGTTGTATTATATGTACAGCTAATTCCGTGTTCTTGATTCCACGGCAATATTATTGAAACTAATACGTCATATATTGTTTTCATAGCTCGCGAGTATTAATTTCAATAATATTGCCATTGAATCCGGAAAATATACACCAATTACGGCGCTATTGACCAATTCTGTTGATACAACAGCATTTTTCCGCGCGTCGGGGACGAAGCGATATCGTCTCCGACGCGTCGTCGACGGAGACAGAAATCCGATGCAGAATAAAACTGAAACGATCCTCAAGACACCTTGTGCGCGCGATCACGAAGTTACTACGCGTCACACGTTATGTACGCGTTAACGCGTATATTTGTAACTCTGACTTTTGGAATTTCACCGTGCGAACGCGGCCGCTCTCTTTCTACGCGCTCGTGAAAAGAAGAAAGCTGTTTTCGCCGCTTCTCGACTTCACTCCCCTTATCGCTTGTCCCAAATCTTTCCACTTCCGTATCTCGAACGCGTGACTTGGCACAACTTTTATGCGACTCCCGACGCACCCCTCACTCGCGTCTTAAAACACCCCGAAGTGTGAGGAAGCATGTCACCCTCGCGCGGAGCAGAAAGAGAGAACGGACGAAATCCCCCGAAGTCCCCGATATGAATTCATAATCGAATGAGAGAGAGAGAGAGAGAGAGAGCGCCGCTATTGTCGGAGCAGGCAAGTACACAGGTAAAGTGGAATTACCCTGGCAACTATTCCGCAACTACCCTCCGCGCGGTGTTTATGATAATACGTACGACGTGTAAGCGCCGGCTGAGCGAGCGTGAGCTCGCACTCGACGCAACAAGAGGCGCACGCGTGTTCCCGGTTTAATCGTCCTGCTCGCGCTGTTCCAGCTGCGGAAGCCAGTGTCGACTCTCTCGATCCCGGGGGCGATGAAGAACAGTGGCGGGGTGGCCGGCGGGGGCGGCTCGGGGGCGGCAGG